>NW_004444318.1:181342-194196 GCF_000243295.1 Trichechus manatus latirostris
CCTCTGTCACCTCTGCCTCCCTCCCTCCCCCCGCGTTAAAGTAGGGGGCTGAGCCCGAGGTTCTCTCGCTGTTCCTGAATCCAGTGCTGTGATCCCGAGCGCCGTTTCTCCCTCTTTCAGTCACAGCTCACAGCCTCTGTCCTCCGGCCCACGCGGCGCATCGTGGCGGGCCGGGGCGCGGCAACGGAGAACTCCCCCAGGAATGAGAGTTGGGGAGGCGCTGCTGTGACTCCCAGGTCTGACGCCCACCTCTCCGGGACTCTGGTTCTTCTAAACATCCCGCTCCTCACAGCCCCGGAGTGGCTGCTATACGAAAATTTTTCATCTATGGGAAGGATGGCGGTGTCGAAGATGGGGGGAGGAGAAAGGAAGGACTCATCAGGCTCCCCCACCAGGCGAAGAGGAAGAAAAGGGCGGGATGTGGAAAGGAAGAAAGGTCGAGGGCAGAGCTGGGAGAGGAAAGGCGGGAAAAGGTGGCCTGGGAAGTGGGGAGAAAATGTTTCAACAAGAGCTTTTCCCTCTCAAGGGCAGTTTTTCGTCTCTCGTTCAACTCCGATGGCTTCTCACCTTATACTCCACTCACCCGCTCATCTCTGCGGCAAGGATCATGAAAGGAGCAGGTGGGGGTTTCTGGTTGCGTTCCCCGGGTCCTCCGGATGCTACAGCATAAAATGAGAACTTAGAATCCAAGTCCACTTTAGCTGACCTGATGTATACGAATCTTCAGTGACCACAGTGAGGGACCAGAGGAATTGTGCTCCAGGTGGTTTCCAATGGCTGATCTTTCAGAAGTAAATTACCACCAGGCTTTTCTTCAGAGGCGCCTTTGGGTGGACTCAAGCCTCTAACCTTTGGGTTAGTAGCCAAACATGTTAACTGCACCACCCACGGAATCCTCGCATCTTGATTAACTCTGGAAGTTTCTCCACTGGCAGGTGGAAAAGAGATACCATCATCTGTCCCTGGGCAGAATAACCTGAAATCACAGGTCACATGGAGGTGAAACTCTGTGACCCTGCACTGGTCGTATAAAGTCCACTTCCAAACCTTATCCACGACCCTGAAAGCCAGACCAGGGATACACTGGATTCTTTCCCAGACCCCAGCCTCAGACGTTCTACATTTACTCTTCTCCTAACTCACTGGTTTCAAATTGCAGGTCAGAACCTATTTAGGCTGATATTAAAAAAAATTTAGACAGTGAGGGTAACTATAGTTTCATAAAACTTTTCTTTCAGTTAAATATATGTCGTATATTTACATACTATTGTGTACTGATCACTGATTTTATACATATACATATATAGTGATTATATACATATGAAATATATAATTATATAATTTTATAGTGATATATATATATGTATATATATATACCAAAACAAAACTGATTCTGACTCATAGCAACCCTACAAGAGGGAGGAGAACTGCCCCACAAGGTTTCCAAGGGGCAGTTGGTAGATTTGAACTGCCAACCTTTTGGTTAACAGCCATAGCTCACTGTAGCTCTTAACCACTGCACCACCAGGGCTCCATATATAATCTCTAAGGAAATTCTCCCTCATATATATATATATAAAATTTTTATTACTGTGGATAACAAAAAAAGTCTGAAAAACGCTGTTCTAAACTTGCCAAATTCTTCTCCTTGAACTGAACTCCCTGATGTTCCTGTCCCCAAAGTAACCTGAAGTCTTCTGCCTCTGAGCCCTGCTCCCTCTCTTAGACTCATCTCTAAGTAAATTCTCCCTCAGGAGGCCCCAGGCCAAAGAGTGACTTTCCTTTAGGAAATGGTAGATGATGGAAAGGGGTTTTGCTCTTTCTTTCTGAAAATAGCTGCTGGTTGAAAGCACCAGACGAAGATCAACACGTCATTTTTCAATTACAGTGAATCCTCTATTTTAATAACCATTGGCAGAAGAATTGATTGTTGAATATCTTCCCACAAAAGAAACTTCAGGTCCAGATTGCTACACCAACAAGTTCTTTCAAACCCTTAAGGAAAAAAAAATTCCAGTCTTAAAGAAATTCTTTCAGAATATAAAAAGACAATATATTCCCTACTCATTTTATGAGGCTAGTATAATCTTTATACTAAAACTTGAGACTCTACAAGAAAGAAAAATGTAAGTCGATATCTCTCATGAATACAGATATAAAAATGCCAAACCAGCAGTTCCCATGTGCTTTCACATGGGAAAAATAAATCTCACACTCCAGTCAAAGGAGACGTCATCAACATCCGGACAAGCTGAGGATTATATAGTAGCACTTTTGATTAACCGAAAAGTTGGTGGTTTGAAACCACCCAGCAGCTTCCCAGGAGAAAAGACCTGGTGATCTTCTCCAGTAAAGATTAAAAACAAAAAACAAAAAACAAAACTGTCGCCAAGTCAAGTAGATTTGATTCCAACTCATACAGAGTAGAACTGCCCAAAGAGGGTTCCAAGGAGTGGCTGGTGGGTTGGAACTGCCAACCTTTTGTTTAGCAGCCTGAGCTTTTAACCACTGCGCCACTAGGGCTCCCCCATAAAGATTACAGCCTGAAGAAACCTATGGGGCAGTTCTAGTCTGTTATATGGGGTCACTATGAGTCAGAATCGACTTGAGGACACCTAACAACAACAACAAAAGATAAACACACACACAGAACTTCCCTATGGGTCTTTTTTTTTTTTTTAAATCGTAGAGTGGTAGGTTGTGGAAAAACAGCCTATTGGAACCTCTGTGTTCTGCACTGTGTCTACAGTAGGTTGGGAATATGCTGTATCTCAGCCTTATTTCTCACGAAGAATCACTCAGCCTGAATCCGATAAAATTATAATTTGGTCAGTTTAGGAAAACTAATTCTAATGTGATAGAATTATAATAGCTCTTCTTCTACTCCAGTGGTTCTCAAAATGTGGTCCCTGGACCAGCAGTTTCAGCATAACCCAGGAACTCGTTAGAAATGCAACTTCTCAGGTCCTGACCTAGACTTACTGAATCAGAAACTCTGAAGGAAGGGGGCCCAGGAATTTGCATTTTAACAAACACTTCAGGTGATTCTGATGCACTCAAGTTTGAGAATCATAGCTCTGGTTCAACTGCTAGCACATCACAGATGAAACCCCGCCTATATTCCGTGGATCCATACTACCAGTTACTGCTGGCAAAAGCCTTTAGATAAAAAAACAACAAAATAAAACCCCATCATTTTCTTATTTTCTAATGGATCTTGAGTTTCAGTAAAATAATTCTTTAGCAACAAAGTTCTGAGCTAGCTAGGGAAAGATCGTAGAGGCACCCAGGCTCCCACTGAAGCCCAAACAGGCTCATCTTACTTGTCTTTTTGTTTTGTGGGTTTATTCTTAGGCTCAGCAAGGAATCACCCCCCCTTAAGTCTGCGTTCCCTGCTTGATTCAGTCATCCAATAGACTGTTTACTAAAGAGTCCAGTAAAGTCATCTTATACTATGTATGTATGAAAAAAAGGGAAATGCCAATTATTGTCTTCTGGTTTGACAGAAAATTCACAAGTAATTTTACCTTTCTGAAGTTGGAGATATTAACTCAAACATTATCATCAGAGTACTAAGTTATTAAGAAAGATCAAAATTAAGAAAAGTTCAGAACTGCAGAGATTTTACAAGTTAAAAAACAAAAACAAAAAAACAAACCCATTGCTGTCGAGTGTATTCCGACTCATAGCGACCCTATAGGACAGAGTAGAACTGCCCCATAGGGTTTCCAAGGAGTGGCTGGTGGATTCAAACGTCTGACCTATTAGTTAGCAGCCAAGCTCTTAACCGGTTATTTTATCAGGTCTTGTTCAAAATCTTTGAAGTCTGGGGGTTTGACAAAATACCTTTGTTAGAAATATCATTTACAAAGACAATTTTATGTTGAAAATATGTTTATGGTTCTCCACAACTTCAGGGGCAGGGGAGAGGGGAACATTTTTTTCCCCTTCTTATATTGCTGAGTATTTTTTCCTCAGCGGTTCAAAGCTAAGAACTGAAATGCCACTGTTAGCATTACACTAAAAAAGGCAAGCCAGGAACATGGAAGGATTTCAGTTCGGAAGACATTTCTCCAAAACCATACAGAACAACAAAGAGAATGGGAAATAAAAGGAAAACACACACACACACACACACACACACACACACAAGAACTTTATTTTCGGTAAAACTAGACAGTACAAACGACAGTTATACCCCAAATTATGCATCATTTCTGCTTAAAGCAACTCAGGCTAGCAGAGCTGGGCACAGGGAGCCACAATGTTGCCATTGGGTTACATGAGAATGTGGAGGGACTTAGTGGCAAGAGATTTCAGAAATGGCCTGCGAACAATCTAAGAGAAGGCGCCAGCCTGGGTTGAAACTGCTGTAGGTTCCTCTGAGCTACAGTGAAGCACGGATGCTGGGGAAGGCAGAAAAAGACAGTGCAAACGTGCAGTGGCGTCACTAGGGGACTGTGCCAGGGGCGTGGACCACTTCGGGTGACACTGTCAGAGGGGGAGACACCAAAATGACTGTTTATACAAATTTTGTGCAGTGTTTCGGCAGAAATTTATTATTTTTCATAAAAATATCCTTCTAGTTAGTTATAACATGGAGCCGTGGTCGGGTAGTGGTTAAGAGTTCGGCTAATAACCAAAAAGTCAGCAGTTCGAATCCACTAGCCGTTCCTTGGAAACGCTATGGGGCAATTCTACTCTGTTCTATAGGGTAGCTATAAGTCGGAATTGATTCCATCGCAACAGGTTATTTATGGTTAGTAAGAACAAAAACATTTTTTGGAAGTCCAGCTTCGATGTGTCAATATACCTACAAGGCTAAAACGCTATGCTAATTTACTGTTTGAACCTGCTAATACCCTCAGGTCAGAGCTGTCAGCATTACTCAATTACAATGACGCCTCAAATCACGTGGTTTCTTCTGCCTGCGCTGCAAGCACGCACTGCTGTTTTCAGTTGCTGCCAGCCGGTGTTCTTATAGTCGCTGATTTTGTCAAATTTTCTGATGTTTTAGCTATAATATTGTGGTAATTAGTATTTGTGAACCTATATCAATAACATGTTTGAGAATGAAGTATTAATTAAAGGAAAAGAAGGAATGATATAGGGGAATTACGATTTACGAGTAGCATTAGTACAAAAGACATTAAGTATTCTGTATGGTCTGGTACGGGGGTGTGTGATGCCATGAGTTAGTGCATGGGGTGACACCAACCCCAGTGACGCCACTGCAGACATTGTCCTGGGGATTGCAAGGTGGCAAATCTTGGAAGACAACACCACCTCCTAAAAGTGAGAGATCTTTCTGGAATGCAGAGGAATTCTAACAAGGGGGAAGAAGCCCTGGTGAAACAGGTTAGGTTCTGAAAGTCAGAGGAGCCATGAATATAGTGTATTTTATGGTAAAGTTCACTGCAGTAGCAATCAAGGATGGGTCCTTGAATTGTAAAACCTGGAAGGTTACTATGGCCCACTCCCACCCCCATTTAACAGAAATCTTCCACCAAGATATGGTCCAGGAATGCTCAGTTTACTCAGAATAAGTAGAAAAAGCAAGGTTCCATGTAAATATGTCATAAGGAAATAATGTGAAAAAAAGCAGCAAAACTTTTTTTCATCTAAAAGCAATGTAACATCTTCAGCTATGAAGGCCACAGAGCAAAATGAAAGAATTCAAGGGCAGTTAGGAGCCCAGGAGGTCTAAGGGCACTGAACGAGGAACTAACTGGCAAGGGGCCCATCTGGCAAGGGACTTCGGTGCCAAAGTGGGAGAAATGAGCAAACAAGAAGGTGTTAGGTCCAGGGATTGAAGAAACAGCCCAGGAATAGGCAGGGCACCAAATCTGAAAGTGACTAAGCAGGAGTCCCTGGGTGGTGCTAACGGTTAACTTGCTAGGCTCCTAACAGAAAGGCTGGAGGTTTGAGTCCATCCAGAGGTGGCTTGGAAGAAAGCCCCGATGATCTACTTCCGGAAAATCAGATAGTGAAAATCCAGTGGGGGCACAATTCAACTCTGACACACATGGGGTCACCATGAGTCACAGTTGACTCAATGGTAACTGGCTTTAAACAACAAGTGAGAAAAATGATTGAGATGAAATAACTGAACAATTAAAATTAAGTGACCCAGAGACAGAGACTTTCGAACTCATGAATAGGCCTGGTTTACCCACTAGTCACAAGAAGATCAGTGGTGTCATTGTTAAAATGCCAAGGATTCCTAGAACAGTTTGCCAGGAACTCTGACCAACAATGAAAGAGGTACACTTGTGACTCTGCTGGAATTGGTACTAATTGGAATAGAAGAAAACGAAATAAGGCATAGCTGAGGGGAGAGTGAGAAGTGAGGGTCATGAATCAGGGTCTGATGGAACACAATCAAGGATTAAACTGCTGTCCGGTCCTGGCAGATTTGAGATCCCAAGGGAAATAATCTGAGAGGGCTGCCGTGGCACACAGCCATGTGCGATGGATCTGGCCACCCATTTCAAGAGGTTCCTTCGATACTGGATACAGGCGGACACTAGAAATCAAATCTGACCTCTGGTGAAGAGAAATAGCATATCACAGGTGAGAATATTTGATCTCACCCCTATTGGCCAGGTCAGAGCTGAGACCCAATTGAGGATGGGATAAAATACAAGGAATGGATAAAGAAATTGGGCAAAGGCATAAAGGCCATTTTGCAGACTGGTCACACACATTGGAGATTAGGTAAGGATGCTGCAGCCCATTTGTGGTTGCTCTTCCTTCTGAGTAATTATGCCTCAGTTTACACAGGTAGACTCAAGAAGATGGAATGTATGCAAGTCCAGTGTAGATTACTACAATTTTACTACAACTAAAACAAAAAAGCATATATATTTATTATCAGTGTGTGCATCTCTTCTCAAGGGTCTAGTATTCCAACTATAATGGACCCCTATCGTTCCATTTCAGTAGTGGAACATTTCAGGCCAGCTTACAGAAAAGCAAGTCATGTGACAACAGAATTGTAAAAGCACTGCTCAGAAATGCAGAACATGTTTTATTTGCATTTACAAAGAAATTACACCTTAGACTGAACTATTTAATAAATCTTTGTAGCCACAAATGGACGACAGCGTTTGATTCTTACCTTAGTGAATATTTCCTTTTGCCCTTAAATTTCAGACTATGGTATGGATTGTGATTATCTACCACCACCTAGTGGAAATTCATTTATTTCTTTTTATGTCTTTTTTTTTTTCAAATCGTTTTTAAAATTCCACAGTAAATTCTTGTTGTTGTTAATTGCCATTGAGTGGATTCTGACTCATAGCGACCCCATGTGTGTAGAGTAGAACTGCTCCATAAGGTTTCCAAGGCTTTGTCCTTTTGGAAGCAGATCACTAGGGTTGTCTTTCGAGGTGCCTCTAAGTGAGTTCAAACCTCCAACTTCTCAGCTCATAGTTGAGCACTTAACTGTTTACGATACCCACGGTCTCCTCCACAGTAAATACTTGAATTAATTCTTGTTATAAAAGGTTCAAACCATAGAAAAGGGCATAGAGTAAAAGACCTCCCTTTGTCACTCCCTCTCTCCCCATTCCACTCTGCTTCCCAAAGGTAGCTGCAGTGTGGTACGTATCCTGCTAAGACATTTTCTATGCCTTTACACGTACAGGTAAATAGCAGGAAATATTCTGAGACATCAATTGATGACTGTTTTCCTCACATGTCTTTCTATTATAGAGTCAGATAAAGCATTTTCCCTTCATGCCTTGGGAGAGCCACACCGAAACAGCAATGACCAAAAGATTAAGTTTGGAATTTAAATTTTTACTTTGTAAAGGCTGCTCCCTGGTCTGCTGTGAGTGGGAAAGAATGGCCCTTCATGGCTTTTGAGAAAAACTCCAGGAAAGAAATGCATAATGCTGGTAGTAAGAAGTCCAACCAGTGTGCACTGAAGTGGTAAGGTCCAAGGAATACAAGAAGGCATTGATATTGTCTGCTGCAACAAGTCCATTTTCAATTGGAAAACCCTTAGATGATTCCTTAGAGACCTGTGGGCTCTAAGATTCATGATACCTGTCATCAGAATTGAAGGGTTTTCTATAGTCATTTTCTTCAATTGTATCAAGCCCAAGTAAAGTCATGTCACAGCCTTCCCCAAAAGCTAAGGTGAGTGAGTGCAAAATTGGGATCATGAGATCTTGGCGGTCCTGCAACTCAATAGATAAACTAGCTTCAACGTGAACAGTGAGCAATAGCAGAACTGCGAACTCATGTCACACCAGAGTCAGGTGAGCTCCAAGAAGGAAATTTTCATAAAGCAAATAACTCCACCCAAAAATAATGGAGCAAGCAAATAGGCTGAAGTGGTGCTGAGATTCTGCCATTATGTGGATGGGGATGTTAAGACAGGAGACATTTCAACTATATTATAAATTACACTTACTTTTATATTTAAAGGTTATTTTTCCCATGGATGTTAGTTTTATTAGAATCCATGTTGTGCATCTTTTATTCTGCATATAAGTATTTTTGGTCAATATAGTGGATTGGCAGTGAATATTCATTTTACCTTCCTTGTGGTATGCCTTCCTGTACTTTAGTGGAAGGAATGTTAAAGGCTAAATTTCCCAGATTTATTTGCAACCAGAGTTACAGACACAGTTTTGGTTTGCTCAAACTTTATGCTTGTGGTCTTCCTGAAAATATTTTGAAAAACTATGTATACTATCATACATTTTAAAAATTAAACCTTTTTTGAGATAATTTTAGATTAACATGCAATTGTAAAAAAATAACACAGACAGATCCCATGTACCCTTTACTCAGTTTCCCCCAATGGTAACATCTTAAAAACCTACAGTACAACATCACAACCAGGATATTGACAGTGATACAATCAAAATACATATATTTCTGTCACCTTGATATGTGGTCTATTTTGGCATATATTGGCACTTGAAAAGAAGGTATATTGTGCTGTTGTTGGGTGGAGTGTTCTATAAATAAGATTGGATCCTGTTGGTTGATGATTTTGTTGAATCTTCTATATCCTTGGTAGATTGGCTCTTTTATCATTATATAACATTCCTCTTTGTCTCTGGTAATTATCTTTGTTTTAAAGTCTACTTTATTTGATGATGATAGCCACTCCCTCTTTCTCTTGATTGATGTTTGCATGATATGTTTTTTTTTTATCCTTTTACTTTCAAGCTGCCAAATTATTATATTTGAAGTGAGTTTCTTGTAGACAGCATATAGTTTGCCAAGTTTCTTCTGTCTTCATATTCACTGAATCTTTTCTCTGTACCCTCTATTCTGTTGTTGAACCCATCCACTGAGCTTTTGTTTTAGTTATTAAATTTTTCAGTTTCAAAATTTCCATTTGTTTTTTCTTTATATCTGCTGCTTCTTTGCTGAGACTTTCTATTTTTCTCATTTGTTTTAAGGTGTTTGTAACTGCTTGTTGAAGCATTTTTATGATCATCAAACCAAACCCATTGCCATTGAGTCAATTCCGACTCATAGTGACCCTATAGGACAGAGTAGAATTGCCCCATAGGGTTTCCAAGGTTATAATTTTATGGAAGCAGGCTGTCACATCTGTGTCCTGCAGAGTAGCCAGTGGGTTCAAACTGGTGACCTTTTGGTTAGCAGACAAGCACTTAACCACTGCTCCACCAAGGCTCCTTATTTTTATGATAGCAACTTTAAAATCTTTGTCAGATAATTCTAGCGTTTCTGTCATTTTGGTCTTGCCATCTATTCATTGTATTTTTTTTATTCAGTTTGAGATCACCCTGGTTCTTGGTATAATGAGTGATTTTCAGATGAAATGGAAATTTTGGGTATTATGTTATGAGACTCTGAGTTTATCTAAACCTTCTGTTTTAGCTGGTTTGTTTTGATACCACTTCAACAGGGGTGGGAGAGATGTACCTCATTAATGCCAGACAGGGGTGGAAGTTCAGGTTCCCCTCTCAGCCTCCATTATACTTGTAGGGGGGCTCCTCATTACTGCTGCGTTGGGATGGAAATATGTCTCCCCACTAGGTGTCCACCAACACCTCCCTGCCTGATTGGGGTAGGAGTGTCTTATTACTACTCCCCATGTGACGTTTACTGAACCCACAGGGGGAAGGGGGGTAGCCTGGTTACCTCTGATCAGTGAGTGATAAAAACCCCTTATTTTACACTAAGCATTCTCTGACACCACCCCAGAGGGGAAGGAGAGAGGTGCTTTATTACTGCTGGGTGGGTGGAAGTCTGAGTCTTCACCGAAAACTGACTGCAGGAGGCAAGGCGAGAAGACTCATTACCACTTAGAGGGGATGAATATCCTAGCTCCCTACTCAGCTTACCAGACACCATCCTGATGGGTAGGCACCTTGTTACAATTTCTCAAGAATGGAAGTCTAGGCTCCTCATTCAGCCTTTGTTGGCATGGGTGGTAGTACAGCCAGGTTTTTTCAGTGCAGTTTTGCTGGCGTAGAACAGTTATTGTGTAAGTTTTCTGTTCTTGCTAGGCTGTCCCTTTCCAGGTTCTTTGGCTAGAGAGAGAGAGCAGGTCTTTGCTGGGGCTTTCTTTGTCTGTGCCTGTTGACATTTCAGGTTCCTGGCTTCTTCAGCAATAAGTCTGGGATATATGAGGCAAAAAGAAAACTCAGGGAACTCACCACCATGACTTGCTTTGGGTACTGAGGTCCCTAGCTGGTCTGCTTTCTTTCTTTTCAGAGTCTTCCTCAGTTTGCTTTAAATATAATTTCCAGAGCTTTTAGTTGTATGTAGCAGGGGGAATAGGGAAAAGTACATCTACTATATCTTCCTGGAAGCAGAAGTCTTTTCCTCACACATTTTTTTAAGTTGAAAACTAAATTGTTATCCTAAATTAAAAAATATGCAACTTTATGGTAATACTGCATTTTAAAAATAAAACTTACATTATTTAAAAAAATGAATTCAAGATTTTATACATGGCATCATCTGTTTCATAAATATAGACTTCAGGCATTTTACATGGTTTCTCTTTTTCTTAATTTTACAGTTAACTTGCCTAACAAGATTTTATTCTGAATTTATACTTACAATTGTTTTTTGCTTATCACTATATCATACATATCTGCAACAACAATGTGAAGGTAAGTTTAAATTTCCTGTGACCATATAAGTTCTAAGAGTTAAAATGTTTTCTTTTGTTTGATTTATTATTGCAATTAGGGGTAGTATACAATAGATCAAAAGAGTATAAATTTATTACAAATTTTGATAAATAATTATTAACCATAAAGTAAAATTATATTGGCAATAATTCTCTTGTTGAGCTAGACGGGGCCTTTTTTTTTTTCCCAATTAGTTTGATATATCTGTGAATGAATAGTACTTATTTCCAGAATGAGATAGAGTTTATTATCAACTTTGAGTTTTCCTTTTATATATGTAAGCACTTGGAAACTATGCACATAAATAAATTGATGGGAATAGATGGAGTTTTGTTACAGCAATTCTGTTCAATTATTTGAATTTCTGCATAATTTTACTTCTTAAGTCACATAATGAACTATCATCAAAAATTATTTAAAGGATGTAACAGCTGAAAATTTGATCATGTTCTCTATTTTGCTAGATGCAAAAAACTGGTATCCACTTGACTTACAAAAAAGATTTGTTCCCCCATCATTAGATTCATTCATTATTTCAATTTCTGGAAAACAAACCTAAATGTAAACATATGTACTTAATATAATTGAATTATCATAAGAGTTTTTTTTTAAACTATTGGCTGTTGTGAGACAATATTGCAAGTCATTTGACTTACTCTACTTGCATTCTTCGTAAAAATTTTAACATTTTATCTTTTTGAAAACCTTCTAATATCAGTAGTGATCATGTTGCTCTACAGTGCCAATCTAAACTATTTTATGACTTTAGATTAATATTAAATTGAGTCAGGTAATAAATTACTTTCGATTACCTACAAAATTGCTAAAGAAATACTAATAATTCATAGAAGCAAATAGAAAAAGAACTGGGTCACCAAATATAGCTCTTTATTGTATAAACTTTTGTCCATATTTACTTTTTGCAAAACTCAAATTAAGGTGGTAAATTCAATGTGGTATATACGTTAGCTTATTGTATTGATAAGATTAATTACATTTTAAAGCTAAAGTTGAAAGCTTTAAATAATAATCATATAACTATATGTATACTTCTGTATGTTGAAATCACACACAAAACGGCGTATTAAAATGAATAAACCAAAAAGGAGAGGACTTACAGTTTGAATTTAGTCTTGGAACATTCATTCTACTCTTAAAACAGGCAATGAAAAGTTTTTTCTCCCTTTAGTGTAATCTTCCCAGCTAGCAGAGATTTCTTATCTCATCAAAATATTCTCACTCAATAGCTTGATAACTTTTAGTGCTTTTGTGCTGATATTGTCATGTTCTTTAATCATTTTTAAAACAAATGTCAAAAGCTTCTTGCTTCTGAGATACCTAATCTTCTTATAACTATGTTACCTTCTGTTATGTATATTTTAAGATGTGTATTGTCACTCTGGTTATTGAGGCAGCAAAAGCTACAACCATTGCTTACTCTCAGGTATCTGTGCACCTGTCTTAATCAAGTGAGCGGTTTCCTGCAAAAATTCTTTTTTGTTGTTGCCTTCCTCAAGCCCAGATCCTGAATTCAGAAACTACAACTGTCAAGTTATCTTTTGCACTCACAAAGCTTTGGTTTTCCCCAGTTGGCCACTAGGTAGCACCAAAGGTTTAATCTTTTACCTTATAAAATGAAGGATGTTAGAAGTAATTAGGTGTATTTGGCATAAAAAAAGTACAGATACACACATATAAAGATATATAGATACATAGATA
>NW_004444318.1:195291-197313 GCF_000243295.1 Trichechus manatus latirostris
GTTAGCAGCTGAGCGCTTTAACCACTGCATCACCAGGGCTCCTTTGTTTTAGTACAGAGGGAGATTAATCCATTAATGTAGTCTGCCAGCCCAAGATCGTTGGAATAAGAAAAAAGACTGGATGAAACCGTTAACCAATATTTAATTATCATTGTTTGTTTTAGAGTATTGTTGATACTGTTTTGAATGTTCCATTTTATGATGGGCGTATAAAAAACCCATTGTATTTTCTTCTTGATTTATCTACCTATAACCCTCAATTTTAGCCTATGCTTATGGAAACTGAAACCAAATGTTCTTTGAATGGTATCTTGTTCCAATACAACAACAACCCATTGCCGTTTATTCTGACTTATAGCGACCCTATAGGACAGAATAGAACTGCCCCTTAGGGTTTCCAAGGAACAGCTGGTGGATTTGAACTGCCAACCTTTTGGTTAGCAGCCAAGCTCTTAACCACTGCACCACCAGGGCTCATCTTGTTCCAATAGGACCTCAGAATTCAGGAAAAATATCGTATAGGCAATCTTAATATAGATTATGAGGTAATGAATACTGGGAAGAAATTAAGAATTATGATGATGCTATTAATTGGAATTCTGACAAATGCTTTTACAATATTTTAAGCTGAGAAAAATCTCAACTATTCTTTGTTAAAGGATAATGAGTGAAATTTTGCTTTTTATAATTACCACACATCTATAAACAATCACACATTTTCGTAGACAGCCTCACTGATGTTTCTATAGAAAATAGGATACACGCTGATTGTGCCTTTAATGGGTTGCTTTATTCTGTATAGCAATGTAGTAATTTGCGACAGTTCAATAGCCCTTCTATCTACAAATCTGGAACCATAACCATGCCAGAAATGTCACATTTAAAGGAAAGTCTCATTTAATTGGGTATGACAAGCCACTGTTAAAGAGCAAGGACTGCAGTTCATGTGTGGAAATAAGGCCTACAGAGTCCTCCTAGGACACCGGTCCATAGCTTATTGAGTCCCAACCTGACAAGTGGAAAAGGATGTTACTTCTGACAAGCCAGGATAATTGGTGAACTTTGGGTATCTCAGAGAAAAAGGAATTTCATCCACAGTTATAGGCATTGCAAGCAAAACTCTGAGGAGATAGGTTGGGGGAGGTTCTCAGAATAAATGAACTGATAGTGGCAATAAAAATATTTCTGGTTATGATAGATGTGATTAAATTATGACCTATAGGCCTCTTCCAGACAGATGTTAACTCTTTAGCCTTTAGGATCATAAGACCTGTTTTGTTAACTACGCACCAAGGAGGTCTTTATGTCTTAATGTTAAAACAGGCCAAATAGAAGAGACTATCAAATTCATGATACTGAATTAGAAAGTTTCTGAAAAATCTTATTAGTTAAATTCTGTACCTTAAGGGTGGGAAATAACCAAAAAAGAACTGTGTAGGGAAAATGTTCCAAAAATTAGAAATAAGGCAAAATTGTGCTTGCTTGATCATTTAATACCATACTTGAGCATTTTCTCATAACCCTGCTTTATCAAAACCTGAGTGTTTTAGGGACTATAATGTGACTAAAAAGAACCCAGCCTCCTGTACAATTAGAGATTAATATGCAGAGACCTGATAAGCTATGATGGCTTTTGCTCTTTTCTGGTAAAGATGATAGCAACAAGGTTATGATTTTACTGCCCTGTAGTACCTTAACCATTTTGAATCTAACATAGCACCCTTTCCTGATTGACTACATAAACACAAAGCTAAACCCACTGCAGTTGAGTCGATTCCAACTCATAGAGACCTTATAGGACAGAGTAGAACTTCCCGGTAAGGCTTCCAAAGCTGTAAATCTTTATGGAAGCAGACTGCCACATCTTTCTCCTGCCAAGCGGCTGGTGGATTTGAACTGCTGACCTATTGGTTAGCAGCAGAGCGCTTAACCACTGTGCCACCTGGGCTCTTTTCTATTGACTACATTACATACCTGTTTTTTCATAAACTTTTTGTACTCTTTTCCTGATTCTCTCATTAA
>NW_004444318.1:198071-245147 GCF_000243295.1 Trichechus manatus latirostris
TGTTGCATGTATCAGTATTTCATTCTTTTTCATTGCTTATAAAGTATTGCATTGTATGAGTATGCTACATTTTATTTATTCATTTTATTTTGGAAGAACTATTTTGTCAAACCATTTGAAAGTAATCTGTAGACATGACATGGACCCCTAGTTTGGCATGTACATTTTAAGAACAAGGACATTCTCTTATGTAGCCACATTACTATCATTACCCTCAAGACACTTAAAATTGATACAATATTATCAAATACACAGTATATATTCAAACGTCTTTTATTGTCCCAATAATGGCCAATAGAAAACGTTCATTATTTTAAGCTGCTAAATTTTGGCATTATTTGTTATGCAGCACTAGGTAACTAATACAACGGGTCCGCCTTTTCCAGCCAGGATGTTCAGAGGCATTTGGTGGTTTATAGTTCTCAGACTTCACTGTGTCTACTCGCATGTCCCCATTTCATGCCTCAGGGCCTCAGTCTTTCCCAGCCAGTGGCCTTGCCTTACAGGAGAGGCCTTATGGGGTTATGCAATTAACAGTTCTGCAACTGCACCATGCTTATCATGAGATCCTAAGTTTGATATTCTTGTATGTCTGTGCTGGGTGATAGGAGAGTATCCTTTAAGGTATCCTTTAAAACTACTATAGATACCTTTAAACTTTTTCTTTCATGTCTCAGATTAAAAGATTTTAATTTATTCTTTTTTAAAAATAATATTTTGCTGTGTTTTTGGTGAAAGTTTACACAGTAAATTAGGTCCCCATTTAACGATTACTACACAAATTGTCCAGTGACATTGGTTACATTTTTCACAATGTGTCAACATTCTTATTAATTCCATTCTGGATGTTTTGTTTCCAGTAATCTGGTTTCCCTGTCTCCTTACCCTTTCATCTTGGCTTTAGAGTAATTGTTTACCATTTGGTCTCATGTAGATGATTTCTTTTAAAGATGCACAGTACTCACGATATTCTTTCTTTATCGTTTAGCCAATAATTTATTCTTTTTTCTTTGGGTTCTCTCTAGGGCAGTCAGGAGCTGCCAGCCTACAAAGGTAGGACCAAAAACCTCAACTGAATCATCCAGCATTTGTCTGTCACCTATCCTGATCCTCATCTAAAACCTTGTCTCACATTACTTTTGATGTGAGATCAATTCTCACTCCACTGATGATTTAGCTATCGTAACTGGCTAGTACTGAATGCATTTCCTTTCTCAACACTCCTGCCACATTCATCTTGAATTTCACCATGAACCAACGGGAGGATATTTCCAAGGGAAAGCTACCGTCTTCCATGTTGTGATGGTTAATTTTATGTGTCATCTGGGCACTGTTATGGTTCCACTGTTGTTTGGTCAAACATTAGTCTAGATGTTGCTGTGAAGGTATTTTGTAGATGTGGTTAACATTTACAAGCAGTTGATTTTAAGTAAAGGAAAATTACCCTCAATAATGTGGGTGGGATTATCTAATCAGTTGAAGGCCTTAAGGGAAAAACTGGGGTGTCCCAGAGAAGAAGGAATTTTGCCTAGAGACTGTAACAGAAATCCTGCTTGAGTTCCCAGCATGTTGTTTGCCCTACTGATTTAGGACTCAGGACTGCAATAGTTACTCTTGCCTGAGTTTTCAGCCAGCTGGCCTGCCCTATAGATTCTGGACTTGCCAGCCCCCACAACTGCATTAACCAATTCCTTAAAAAGCAATCTTTCTCTCTGTTGATTCTGTTTCTCTGGAGAACCCTTACTGATACACATGTCAACACGGTTTAGATAAAATCGAATCTCCACACTTTATCTCTGTTTTTCTGAGAGCATATACTCCATCTGACACATGTTTGTAAACACGTGTAACTCTGTCATAAACATTGTCGGTTCCAATAAAGTTGAGTATTGCTGAACCAACTCCCAGTGCTTCTGAATAAGCCCAAAGGAGTTTTTAAAATTTTCTTCTTACAATGCCTGCCCGTAGCCAGCAGGTGACAGCAGAGTTAAGAATTTGGTAAGGAGGATCAAAGATAATCCACATATTCTAGTTTGTTACATAAAATAGATTATAAAAGATTTAGAATTAAAAAAATAATACAAATGTATCAGGGAGAGATGCTGCAACTGCAGTACCACCAACAAACTCCCAAAAGAATCTAAGGATCTTCTAAGTTCTGATCTTCAGTTGAATGCTTTAATTATATTCCCTGTTTATTTAGTTGAATGGAAAAAACTGGGAGATTATCTGGTATTTGTCATGGAAATAAAGAAAAAATTGCTGCTAAAACTATGATTTTTTTTTTTAAATAAATTCATTGACCGTGTCTTTTGTTTTTTCTTTCCCCCTTTCAGTTTTAACCAGGGGCAAATGGTGGCATTAATTATAGTCTTCAGTTCATGGTACCTTGTCATCATTGTATAAAATCCTCTCTTGTGTTTGTTATTATTTATTCCTTTTTATCCGCTTCCCATTCCCTCACTAAAGGCAACCATTCTAATGTGTTTTATATGTATCTTTATGTTACTTGTATTCTTGTAAAACGTGTGCTGTTTTATGTGTCTATATTTTTTATTTTAAGTGAGTGGTTTAGGTGTTGTTTGTTTCTCTCAAATCTTTTGTTTCAAAGATCTGGCCACATTACTTTGTGTACATTTAATTCACATCTTTTAACTTCTGCATAGGACTCCAGGGTATATGTTCACAATATTTTCTCTACTCTCTCTACCTCTGATAGATTGCCTCCACCTTCCTGACACCACAAATAATCTTAGAAAGAACATCCTTGTACAAGTCTTCTTATGGACCTATATGACACTTGGAGTATATTCCCAGGAGTGGAAATGTTGGCGCATAGGGTATTCGTACACTTGATTTTATTAAGTATCATGAAATCTTCAGAATGGCTGCACCGGTCTATGTTTTCCCTAGCACTGCAGGAGGCTTCCTTCATCTCTGTATTTCCTCAACAACGCTGGACATTATCCAACTCACTAATTTTTCCTAGGGAGTCTCTGGGTGGCACAAACCGTTAAGCGTTCAACTATGAGCTGAAAGGTTGGCGATTCAAACTCACCCAGTGGTGCCTCGGAAGACAGTCCTGGTGATCTGCTTCTGCAAGGTCACAGCCTTGAAAACCCTATGGAGCGGTTCTACTCTGCATACATGGGGTCTCCGTGAGTTGGAATCAACTTGATGGCAACTAACAGCCATAACAATGTTTTCCTAGTTGAGTTTCGTATTTCTTGTGCTAATTTTGGTAGGCTAAATTTTTTCTATGAATTTGTCTATCTCATCTAGGTTTTTAAGTTTATTAGCATATACTTGTTCATAATATCTGTTACTATATTTTAAATCTGTTGTATCTGTAGCTATCCTTCTTACTTAATTCTGTATTTTGTTTACCCATTTTCTCTCCTCTTTATTCAGGACCAGTCTTGTTCTAAGTCTGAATATCTTACAAATATTTTTTTAAGAAGCAACTTTTTGTTTTGTGAATTTTTACTTAATTTTTTCCCCCTTTTTTCATGTAGTTTTTGTTCTCTATTTCATTGCTTTCTATCTTTGCTTTCTAATTTCCTTCCTTCTTATTTCTCTAGGTTTGTTCAATTGCTCTTTTTCCAAATTTTTGAAGTGAATTTTTAGGTCATTCTTTTAACCCTTCTTGTTCTAATAAGTGTATTTGAAGCCATAAGATTCTAAGTACTGCTTCAGCTATGTGCCACAAAATTTGATATGTAACATTATCACCTGATTTTAAGTGAATTAATATCTTTTATGGTTGTCTTTTAAGTCCTTACGTTATTTATCAATATTTTGTTATACTACAAATCATGAGAGTTTTGGGTATCCCTTTTGTTATCAAGTTTTAATTTTATTTTAGTATGATTGCAGAAAATAGTTTCTAAGATATTGATACTTTGGAATTTACTGAAGTTTCTTTTATGGCTTAATGCATATTCTATTTTAATGAATGTTTTGTGTGCCTTGAAAAAAATATATATATATCGCTTATTTGTTGGCTTTAAACAAAATTATTAATCCTATGAGTCTTCTAGGTCCCTGGGTGGTGCAAATGGTTCGCTCTCAACTGACTACTAACCAAAAGGTTGGCAGTTCAAATCCACCCAGCAGCACCAAGGAAGAAAGGCCTGGAGATCTACTTCTGTAAAGATTACAGCCATTGAAAATCCTGCGGACGGCAGTTCTACTCTGAAACACATGGGGTCACCATGAGTCGGAGTTGACGCTATAGCAATGTTTTTTTTTTAAATGAGTCTTCTACATAATTTATTTCCTTCTTTGCTTTCACTATTTTGTAGCTCAGAGATAATTGTTTATTACCTATCTCTAAACCAAATCCGTTGCCGTCTGGTCGATTCTAACTCATAGCAACCCTACAGGACAGAGTAGAACTGTCCCGTAGGGTTTCCAAAGAGCGGCTGGTGGATTCAAACTGCCGACCTTTTGGTTAGCAGCCAAGCTTGTAACTACTTTGCCGCTGACTGATAAATTGGTGTGCTGTTAAACTGGCTCTCCAGTGAAAAAATAAAAAGCCTTGACTGGTAGCATTGTTGATTTCTGTAGTATAAATACTTCCACCATGATCAATATCAAGCTGTCAACGGTTAACAAGTGGCTTGGAAAATTGTTGACTATTTTACAATCTGCTCTCTCTAGCCAGTATAAAATGGCTCCAGCACATTGCCCTCTCCGCCTTTTTTAGAAGGTATTCATGTTGTATATTGGTTTTACCCCTTAGCTTCGCTTATTTTCTTAATCTTATTTCCCCTTTGCCCCAATTTCTACACCCTTCTTTCTTTTTCTTTTTCAATTCTGTCTTTTAAGCTGCTACAAACCCTTTTTGGAATGAAGGTATAAATAAACATTTTAAAATTAAAACTATCTTATCTTTTAATTATCTTTCCTCATGACATTCGGGAGACATAGTTATTTCACCAAAAAAGAAAAATTAAGCCTTCTAATTTAAAAAGGTTTAAATCTTAGTTCAGTTCTCACAGTCTTTGCTGTGCTGCTTAGGGTTGTCCCACTCATGTTCAGCTCGGGGATGATTCATGAGGGTTCATGCGTAGAATTAGGGGACCCCCTTCACCAGCCCTTCCCTTTTGAAGACTCCCTCCTCCCATTCTCCTGCCCTTGGGCGCCCTTTTCTCCGTTCCTCTGGCCGTGAAGATGGTGTCTCACCTGGAGATACAGCACTTGTGCTGCCACTGCAGTGCAGCTCTGCTACTGAGGACTCACTTCAGGGCGAACCCATGACAGAGGGAAAAAAAATTAAAAACCACCCCCAGGAGGGTTGCTTGTCCAAGTTTTGACTCTCTTCACAATTCACTTGCTTTTGTTTACTTTTCAGAATCTTCGACTACTTGCTTTTTGAATTCTGGCCAGAGTTTCTAGTTGTGATCGGTGCGAGAGATAGGTTCAAATGATTATTTTTAAATTAAACATCATGGCTAAAAACAACTCGTTGTTAAGTGCCATTGAGTCGGTTCTGACTCATGGCAACCCTCTGTACAACAGAATAAAACAGTGCCCGGTGCTGCGCCATCCTCACAATTGTTATGCTTGAGCCCATTGTTCTAGCCACTGTGACAATCCATCTCGTTGAGGGTCTTCCTCTTTTTCTCTGACCCTCTACTTTACCAAGCATGATGTCCTTCTCCAGGGACTGGTGCCTCCTGATAACATGTCCAAAGTATGTGAGATGAAGTTTTGCCATCCTTGCTTCTAAAAAACTTGAGGTACTAGTAATTTTAGATTTTTTTTCCCCAAACCAAACACACACTCCCAAGGGTGTATGGTTGTTTTAGAGTACTTTGGATTTATATGTTTAGCTGGAGATCCAAAAAGCAGACAGAAGCTTCCTGGGTGGCTTATTAGTATTTCTGTTGAATGTATCTCTTAACTGCTCACTTATAAGCAAAATGGAGCCGTGGTGGCATAGTGGTTAAGAGCTTGGCTGCTAACCAAAAGGTCGGCTGTTCAAATTCACCAGCCACTCCTTGGAAACCCTATGGGGCAGTTCTGCTCTGTCCTATAGGATCGCTATGAGTCAGAATCCACTCGACAGCAACAGGTTTTCTAAGCAAAATAGCATTAAATATCGGAGCTGTAAAGTCAACAATTCAACGATCACTCAAAACCTTCATTTAAGATAAGAGGAAATGATAGCTTACAGAAAGGGAATAATTTGTCTTGTCACTCAGCAAGGACATGACAAAAATAGGTCCAGAACTCAGCTTTGTTTAATACAATTATCCAAGCACCTGGGAACAACATCCTAAATGCCAGGGAACATGCTGGATATTATGGGAGCCTCCATATACGCAGTCTGACTGTAGACAAGACTCAAGCACACGAAAGGGCAAAGAGTGAGATGGGACTGGCTGTTTCAAGGACCTGGGTGTGGAGCACTGCTTTTAAGTACTGAATCAGTTCTCTTCAGGTCAGAGAAGGCTGGGCTATTTAGTGCAGATTGCAAGGGGGAGATAATATATGGAGCTTGAGCAAATGGGAAACTTTATACAGATAGTCCCCAACTTACGACGGGGTTCCATTCCAATGACTCTACCATAAGTTGGTTCTGATGAATACCTCCTTTTTTTTTTTTTAAAAGTTTTCATTATTATTGCCTTTTGTTATCAGTATCTTTATAAATCCCATCTTCATTTATCTTTAGGAGTTGGAAAGATTACATCTGAGAATGATGACATCAGCAAATGTGCTGCAACATTGTATGTAGTACATATTACTAACAATAAGATGTACAAAAACCAAAAATGGATGGCCAAAGTGCAGTTTGTTGTAACTCAAACACGTTGTAAGTCAGGGACTATCTGTTTAGTGGTAGGGGAAGGGCAGGAATCCCTGGGTGGTGTTAATAATTAAACACTCGACTACTAGCTGAAAGACTGGCAGTTCAAACTCACCCAAAGGTGCCTTGGAAGACAGGCCTAGTGATCTGCTTCTGAAAAGTCACAGTCTTGAAAACCCTATGGAGCACAGTTCTACTCTGATACATACGGGGTCGCCATGAGTCAAAACTGACTTTTCGGCAACTAACAACAACAACAAGAGAGGAAAGGCATATAGTAAAACTAAAGCCTATCTTCTGAACTTGCTGTGTGATCTAGTCAAGTGGCTTAATCTTTCTAAGTCTTCACTCTGTACTTAAAAAAACCAAAACAAATCCATTTCCGCCAAGTCAATTCCAACTCATAGTGACCCTATAGGACAGAGTAGAACTTCCGCAAAGGGTTTCCAAGGAGCGGCTGGTGGATTCGAGCTGCCCACCTTTTTTGGTTAGCAGCTGTAGCACTTAACCACTGCCCCACCAGGGCTCCATCTGTCTTTAAATAGAAATAATAATAGTACCTACCTAGGGTTTTTTTGTTTGGGTTCAAAGAGATAACGTTTATAAAGTCAATGTCTGACTCAATGAATGTAGCTTTTTTCTGGTTCCTGTTATTCTTAATTTGAAATTTACAAGTGTCCCCAAAATATTTAGGAATTATGAAAGGAATTCTTTCACATGTGAGTTCGCTGGCACTCTTAGCTAATTCTCACGTGTGTCGTTGTCTTATCTGCCCAGTCTTAGCAGTAAAGAAATGAGTCTCAACCCTTCACTTGCACCCTCATCCCTCAGACATCAGAATGAGATTTTATTGCTTCTAATATTTCAAACTTGCTCAGTACATGGTGGCCTGTCATGTATAGGGCTAGTTCTAGTGTAGTTCCCCCCAATTTCCTCTGGGAAAGGCCTGGGGACAAAAGAATAAAAAGAATGTGCTGGCATCGGGGAGGGAAGAGGCCCCCCTCCACTAAGCTTCATCTCCCTGAGCACCCATTTCCAGTTGATCATACCAGGTTCTGGTCCCAGAGAGTTTATTACAAAATAAGGAAGGGAAGCCTGAGGAAGATTCACTCATCATAAAATTTCGGCAGCTCATTGCCCAAGATTACTCGATGATCCACACCAGCGGCTGTGAGAGTGACCAGGTAGATGACACCCCCACTGGAGCCATCACGGCTCATGGCCAGAGCGATAGCTGCAGAGAGTTTCAAGTTGGAGAGAGGGAGAGAGAATGGCTTAGCTTCAAAAGTCTTTTCCTTCCTCCCTTGTCCACATGTCCTACCACTTTCAGACTTCAAAACCTATCTCCCAGAAGGGCATACTTAGTCGTGTGCTGGGAAACCATTTAGAAAAAAAGCCTTGATTTACAGCCTCTGCCAATGTCTATGGTGTAACTACCCCCACCATGCTCGATGTCCAGTTATCAACAGTTTAACAGGCAACTCAAAAAATCCCTTAATATTTACGAATCATCTGTTGTGAGCTGGCCCAAGCCAGTGTTAGCACACCACTGGTTCTTATGGTGAGCATACATCCTAATTTGGTTTACTCAGGACAGTCCTGGCTTATGGCTGTTTTCCTGAAGTCCCATCTAGTTCAGCATTTGTCCTGCCCACTTCTACACTCAAAAGTGTCCCAGCTGGGATATTAAATGATCACCCACGTATTCCTCTTCCTGATCCTCACAATCCATTTCCTTCCCATGTTTAAAAAACCCTCCCAGGTTCCCCTCCACTTGGTCAATTACCGTCTGTGGTGAAGCGCCTGCACTCCTCAGGGGACATCCCTGGTTTGTATGCTGCGTCCACATAACCGTAGATGTAAGTGCTGCCGGAGCCACCAATGGCAAAAGGCTGTCGAGTCAGCATTCCCCCCAGAGTTCCATATACCTAGTGGGGGGACATCCTCAGGTCAGACTAAAGAAGCATCCACTCCTTCTTCTCACTGAGACAAACAGGTGGTCTCCCTATTCTGCAATGAAGGCCCAGTACCTCATACCCCAACAGTTCAGACTCTGCACTATGTTTTTAGGGGCAATGTCTTTGGAACTCATTGCTTGAATGACATACAACCTCCATCTCCCTCTATCGGGAAGTGTGGAACCCCAAGAGAGGAAGTGGGTTGGGAGGGACTCACTTGGCCCCCTTCACGTTGGTCCCAGCCAGCTACCATGAGATGTGCAGACAGGTCCTCCCGGTATTTATAGCTGATATTCCTCACCACGTGTGCAGCAGCCAGAACAAGAGGAGGTTCTTCTAGTTCCATCCTAAAGAAATTGTTAGGAATAGGAGTTGATATAATTTCCTGAAGTTCCACCTCCTGTGCCATTACTACTATCCTTGCCAAGTGACCTAAGACCTATAGATGCAATAGTTCAAACTCAGGCTTAAGTTTCATGCCACCAATTGGTAAGAAGTGTTCAATTGACCACCCCCACCCTCCAATCACATAACTCCTTTTGTCTGCAAGGACCCCACCCTTGGGGGTAAAGCCAGATAAGCTGCGCTTCTGCCCCAATGACCTTGACTTCCCATACA
The DNA here is from genome assembly GCF_000243295.1 of Trichechus manatus latirostris. Classification (NCBI taxonomy): domain Eukaryota; kingdom Metazoa; phylum Chordata; class Mammalia; order Sirenia; family Trichechidae; genus Trichechus; species Trichechus manatus. Next base: position 207,465 of record NW_004444318.1, read on the forward strand.
GTAACTTTGCCTGGGTGGTACAAATGGTTAAGCACTTGACTACAAGCAGAAAGGTTGATGGTTTGAATTCACCCAGGTGACTTGGAAGAAAGGCCTGGTGATCTGCTTTTGAAAGATCAGCCATTGAAAACTCTATGGGGCACAGTTCTACTCTGACACATGTGGGGTTGCCATGAGTCGGAGCTGACTCGTTGGCAATTGGAAAGAACTTTGCTTGATATTATGGTGGGGCCACATCATTTTCTTCCTTATTATTTATATTAGTGCAGCAGTTTACAGTTTTCAAACTGCTTCCACATATATCATTTGATTCTCAAAATAATCATGTTTGTTTCATACAATTACTCCAGTACCTGGGAACAGCTTCCTAAGTGCCAAGGAACGTGCTGGGCATTATGGAAGCCTCCACACACACAATGTGGGTACGAGACAAGACTCACGCACGTGAAAAGGCAGACAGTGGTACAGGACTGAGTGTTTCAAGGGACCGGGTGTGGAGCCCCACCCCTTCCTCATGCCCATTAGGGGGCACCCAAGTCCTCTGGGTAAGGCTTTGCTTTGGGACACGAACCTGTGTGGGGCAGATCTGTCCAGAGACAGGTGACAAAAGAGCCTAGCCCTGAAGGATAGGGTAGGTACTATTATTCCCACTTTATAGATACAGAAACTGGCTTAGAGAGATTCAAGTGCCAGTTAAAGGCTAATAAAAGTTGGAACCAAAACAAAAAATTTTCACTTCCCAATGCAGTACTCCTGGAACAGGACACAGTACAGGGGTTTGCAGGTTGGAGGAGTTCTAGGGGGTGTGGAGTCAGGACCCCAGTGCCAGTGGAGATGCGTACCCATGGAGCTCCAGCTGGTAGGCGGCCATGTCTGCCACAGCCTGGGCATCAGCAGCTGACCCGGAGAGCGCACAGTAGATGCGTTGGTGTAGGGGGGCCAGCTTGTCAAACACTCGGTTCACCACTGCCTCTCTGCCAAGAAGGAGTAAACAGTCATCAAAGTTAGAGTTGGCAGAAATGTTTGAGGTGAATTACTCAGTGTTTGTCAAGTTTATTTGACAAGAGAACAGCCATAGAGTGCATGAAATTTAATGCTTGGATTAAAGCAGAAAGAAAAAAGAAATAACAATCTCATAGATAAATGAATTACTGCAAGTATTAATCAAAATTAGATTTATTTTCAGGATAAAATTTATAACAGAACAAAAAATATTTAGTTATGAAGTTAAGAAAGATAGTCCTCTGATCAATTTTTCTTTGCTATTAACCATCTTGAGGGCATTTAGTGCTCTATGGAATACAACGTAAGCAATATTGATCTAATCCCATGAATTCATTTTGCGTGTGAAGAAACTGTGACCAGGTGTAGGGAAGAGGCAAAATTAGTTCAACACGTGATAAATGAGAAACCAGAATATCAGCTTGACAGAACCGTCTCTTCTATCCCTAAACACAGATGGAAGGAGGGCTGACCTCATCTCAGACCCTATTCCTTTATATCAATCCCTGTTCACTGCCAGGACAGGCCACATAAGTGTTCAGATCCCAGATCCTGCTCTAAGATTTGAGAGACCCAACCACCCCCTCAATATCTTATTATTGTGGCCTCTCCTTCCTGAAAGGTCAACTCCATTTCCCCCAAAGCTCTAGTCTGTCAGTCTTTTCACGAATGAGTAAGAAAAATGCATATTCGGGGCCATTTGTTTCCTTCCAAATCCATACACCTTCATGGACTGGTACTCACCCTGCAGACACCCGGGAATCAGAACCTACAACGACGCCCCCATCAAACTCCACTGCCATGATGGTTGTCTGCAGAGACACACAGAGTGGAGTATGAGAGCAGGGAGAGCTTTGATTCCCACATGCTACAGATGAGGAAACACTCCCAGAGATGAGAAATGACTGCCTCAAGGTCACAAAGTAATTCAGGCCAGAGCTGACTCCCAGTACAGGGATTTTTTTTTCTCCCTTTCTGCTTTCTCTTGGTTGCAGGGGAATGTCACAGCCTGGCTGTGGCACAACACAGAAAGAAGTGCATCCCTAAACCCCAACTTCCTTAAGTGGAATCCTCTCCACTCTAAAGGGGGGGGGAGTAAGGCTCCTAGAGGTGGAAGTATTACCTTTGAGGAAAAGGCTCATATGAATGTACGTGAAGCAGCCCCACGAGTGAATTATCTCCATCAAATGGACTTACTGCACGCTCCAGTGTGTGCAGATGAGGTACAGGCCGAACACAGAGCAAGTTACTATGAATTTTGGAAAGAATGTCAGATTTTCAGGACAGGGGTGCAAATCTTCCACCCCACAACCCTACTTAGTCAGGAGTGAGCACTTTCAGTTTACTGAACAATGGAAAACACTGGCCACTGGTTAGCAGAGCCAAGTCAGGGAAGGAGGAAAGCAGCAAAGAACGTTTGAGAGAGTTTAAAATAAAAGTTTTGCTTAAGGAGTTTCTAATCAGGAGTAAGCAGATTTCTTAAGTAGTCACGGGAGGTCTGCACCAAGAAAGGCTATCACTGGGGAGTTTCACTTGGCTTTTCCAGGTCAAGAGAAGAATGAAGAGTGAAGGAGGATAAAGTTACCCTTGCTCTACTCCTGCTGAGATCGTTTGGTTCAAATGCGGAAACTGAGTCATAGAGAAGGCAAGTGACTTATCCAAGGTTATGCAGAATTAATAGGAGAGCTGTTAACCCAGGTCTAACTCCTATAGCTTCTTCTGATTTCTACTTTTCACTGCTCATTTGACAATAAGGGAAGATTTTCTAACTTGTAAACGGCCTATCTGTTACTTTTCTCACCGCCTCATAGTTACTCGGGCCCTCAGGGATATTGACCTGAAGGTGCTTTCTGACTACAGATTTGCCATAAATAGAAGTGCCAGAGGATAGCAACAATCCCATGCTAGAGGTTATTACTCTATAACAGACCTGCTTCCAAACCAAGAGTGGTGGCAATAGTCTGGGAGCAGAAGCTAGCCAGCCTTGGGGCTGTCATCTGTCCTAGGCGCTAAGCCTGGGCAAAGTCCCCCAGCAGGCATGTAGGAGTGGGCAGGGAAGACACAGGCAAGGGAGCGTGGCAGCACCTTGGGCAAGCAGGAACCTTCCTAGGCCAAGCTAGGAAAGAGCACCACTGGCTCACACGGAACCCGTCCCCACCCCTCCATAGTCAGTCTATGAGTTACTCAGGGGCCAGAGTATCAAAGTTCTGTGTGATGAGTTGACCCTTCTCAATCAGTGCCTATATTCCCTTCTCCCAAATGTTGCCCAGCTTCACTCAGGACACCATTTCTCTATCTCTTTGTACCGTCCCACCGCTCTCTTGATTTAATCAGCCCCCTATCTAGGTAAGAGTGAAAGCGAAAGCGCTTTAGAGCCGCTTCCCCTTGACGGGTCCAGCTAAGAGCCAAAGCACCCTCCCCTCCACAAGCCCCGTCCCTTCGCGACCCCCTAGGTGACCTCCTTTGGAAGAGAGACACCCTATGTTCACTGCGAAGGTGCAAGCACTGCTGCTACAACCCGCATCCTCACACTTCTATTAGTCTTCTCATTCGCTCCTCGTCGCTTTCAGGGTCTCCTGCGGATCTACCTCCTTCATCCCTCTGCTAGCCCTCAAGCCCAGATTCATTACCCCGGTGTGGACTTCTCCGGCCCCGGGGAGGTCCCCGGCTGGTGCTCCCCTGCGCAGCATCCCGGCCTGGTGTCGTGCTCCGCGCTGCCTGGGGCCCTAGTTTCTGACTGGGGCCAGCTCGCGGCGCGTAGTCTACAGCCCCGCCCCTTCCTTCTGCCCGCCAGAGGGCGCCGGTGTCCTCGCGGTAAGGCTTCCCGCGGGTTGCTAACCCGTGCGGGGCAGATCTGCCCGGAGACAGGTGACGAAAGAGCCCAGAATGAAACGGGAGTGGGGAAGTCCTGGAAAGGGGATTACGCTGGACAAGTCGGGAGGCGAGGGAAGGGTATGCGTGAAGATGGGGCACTAGGGCTGCTCCGCAGAACCCCAGAACTGATTTCAATGCCTGCTCCCAAAATAGTCTGGGCGGGCCGCGTTTGGAACTGGGCGGACCAAGCGAGCCGGCGGCCGCTTTCGATTTCCCTTTTCCCCTAAACCGCAGCTCTTCTCGCCAGAGTTCGCAGGCTCAGCCGGTTCCCCGGGCTTTCTGGGAGCCCCGCCCTGGCCTGTCCCACTCCCTCCTCCAGCCAGCAGTCCCAGCGCCGGCTCGGTTAAAGGCTCCGACAGAATTTGACCCAGCGGGGACATCGGAGAATCCGGGCCGGGACAGGACCCGGAGCAGCGCCTGCGCGCCAATGGCCAGTTCAGGGTCCCCTGCTCCTTACGGGTGCCTCCTCCTCCCCCGAACTTGCGGCGCGTGGCTGGGGGCGACGGTGCTGCTTCTTGTGGACTGGGTGCTGCTCTGGCGAGCGCTGCCCGGCATAGTCTTCTTGCTGGCGCCCACGGTGCCACCGCTGCTCCAGGTCTGGGCAGTGGGCCTGGGCCGCTGGGCAGTGCTGTGGCTGGGGGCCCGCGGGGTCCTCAGGGCCACGGCCGACTCCAAGAGCGAAAGCGCACAAGGCCAGGGCTGGCTGGCTGCTTTGGAGCCGCTGGCGGCGGCACTGGGCTTGGCCCTGCCGGGACTTGCCTTGTTTCGAGAACTGGGCTCGTGGGGCGTCCCCAGGAACAGTGACAGCACCAAACTGCTGCATTGGGCAAGTCGCCCGGACGCCCTCGTCCTCAGCTACATAGCGGTGCTTCCCGCAGCGGTCCTATGGCACAAACTCGAGAGCCTGTGGGTGCACGGCGGACAGGGGGGTTCTGGAGATGTGGTTACTCGACTACTACGCTGCATAGGCCCGGAGATACGCCGTTACCCGCTGGTTCTGGTCCTGTTGATCTTCTCCTGTCTCGGTAAGGGGGCAGAGGGTAGCACGCAAGGGGATAAGGCAGGAATTAGGTCGGTGGAGCAGGGTAGTGTTGGTTCTGGGAAGTGTGGATGAGGTGGAAGGCGACCTAGCTTGGGTCTTGGGGAGACCACTCCAGTGTAGAGGAAAGAACATTAGATGGACTCCAGTCCTGCCCCAGACATTACTTTGCTCGGCCACCGTGGGCAAGTCTTTTTCTCTGGGGTAGCAGTATCCTCATCTCTAACAAGAGGGCATTTTACCCCATGATTCTCGAGGCTTCCTATTTAAACTCCTGAAAGGTCTTGGGTTGTGAGTTGCAGAGCCTCTTATTCAGGTGTGGAATCCTGGCCCCAGTGTCTTCTTTCTGCCCCTGCCCTCAAGGATAATGGTGAGGGTGGAAGAGAATGTTATGGGGGGCTGTCTGGTTGGAGGTGACATGCTTAGACTTAATATTTGTGACTGACCGAGTTCTCCTTTTCCACTCCAGGGGAGATGGCCATTCCGTTCTTCACTGGCCGCCTTGCTGACTGGGTTCTACAAGATGGGGCAGCTCCTACCTTTACCCGAAACATAACTTTTATGTCCCTTCTCACCATAGCCAGGTCTGGGGGCTGAGGATGGAAGGCTGAGATTCCATTCTAGAGAAATAAGGAGTTGTCTGTGGGGATACCTGGGACCTTCTCTCTCCATCCCCTCAACACTCACCCTGACCCTTTTTCTTCCTTTCTCTCTAGTGCAGTGCTGGAATTCCTGGGTGATGGGATCTATGGCAGTACCATGGGCCACATGCACAGCCGCCTGCAAGGGGATGTGTTTCAGGCTGTTCTCCGCCAAGAGACAGAGTTTTTCCAACAGAACCAAACAGGTTTCTCACAAAACTCTTTCATTATAGATTCATATAGTCTTTATATCCCCATACATCCTCTTTTACTTATAATTTTGATATCTCTCTCTGTCTCTTGTTTTTACACATACATTGTTATTTCTTATACTTGGTATACCTACAGCCTGAACAAAAATTGTTCTTTTTACCTTCTATAAAATGTAGTTTTTCCATTCAGGATTTTCCCATAAATCTATCCCTGTATATCATTAGATAAAAACTATGGAATTTCAAACCAGGAAATTTTGGAGTCTTAATGCCAAACTTTCCAGAGAAGGAAACTGAGCGCTAGACTCAAAATGCTGAAAATTGCATGGTCACCTAATGGATTGAGAGAAGCTTGGGGGAAGAACCCCAGTCTCTTGATTCCCAATGCAGTGCTGGCTATAGACACCGTCTCTTCCTTTCCATCTCCATTATACAACCAGCTTAAACCCTTTCTGCCTGTGTGTATATCATGGGATATACAAGTTCTTTAAGGAACAGAAATCTTTCAGAGAAATAGAAATTTACATGGGCGTCAAATTCCTCATGGTTAAAATGAAGGTCTTTAGCCAAGCTTTTCAGCTCTAATACTCATTTTTCCCTGCATTGAGATTCCCAAATGTCCCCATACTTCTATATGACCTTGTTTGCCCCAGCCTCCTTAAAATACCATGTTGTCACCCCTACTCCTGGCACCCTGGATTGGTATTAGTCCCTCTCATCAATTGGAACCCATCTTATTCATTCCACACTCTTCTCCCCAACCTCTGGCAGGTGCCATCACATCTCGGGTAACAGAAGACACATCCACCCTGAGTGAGTCTCTGAGTGAGAAGCTGAACCTGTTGATGTGGTACCTGGTACGTGGGCTGTGTCTCTTGGGGCTCATGCTCTGGGAGTCCCTGACCCTCACCATGGTCACCCTGGTCACCCTGCCTCTGCTTTTCCTTCTGCCTAAGAAGCTGGGAAAATGGGAGCAGGTATGTTCAGAAAGTTGGCTCAACCACATGGACCCTTTGTCTTCCAGACTTGGAAGACTCAGTTTCTCTCAGATTTCTTTGAGTACAACTTTCCTGGTACCCTCACTGATTCTCCATCTTCATGGAACTCCTTGTCCCTGCAGTTTATGTTCCTAGATTGCTCATTGTTGATCTTCCTAGTCCCTGTGTCTTCTTTTCTAACTTCTGCCCCCAACATGTCTTTAAGAATATGACCCGCAGCCCCTTCTAAGTTATCGCCTCTCCCTTGTATCTATCTAGTGTCAAGGGGGTATGCCTGTGTCCTATTCTTTTCTCACTTACCTTTCGGCCCCTTCTTACTTTTAATCTCCAACCAGGTAACTCAGGTACTGGAGTCCCTGATGGCTTTCTAACCCTGTGTGACATCTCCTTTTCATGTATCCACAGTTGCTGGCAGTACGTGTGCAGAAATCTCTGGCAGAGTCTAGCCAGGTGGCCATTGAGGCCCTGTCAGCTATGCCTACAGTCCGGAGCTTTGCCAACGAGGAGGGTGAGGACCGGAGGTTTAGGCAAAAGCTACAGGAAATGAAGACACTCAACAAGCAAGAGGCACTGGCTTATGCAGTCACCTACTGGACCACCAGTGTGAGCACCTGGAAATGAATGCCCATTCCTTTGTCCCTGAGATGCCTCAACTCCATTCTCTTTCCCATGACCTTGCTCCCAACTCTTTCTCTACTGGGAACCTGATGCTCAATTATCCTACTCAATGTCCTTAACCCCCTCCCTCTTTTTAGGGATTCTAGATAACTTCTTTCACTATGGTATGCAAAATCCTCCCAATCCCTTTTTTAGGGAGTTGTGTCTTCAGTTCTTGAGCCTTGCTTTGCTTCTCAAGGGAAGCTCAGGGAGCCATAAATCCCTGCACCTGGGCTCGCTTCATGTTGGAATGGTGTGAATGTGCTAGTGAGAGTCAGGAGAGACTCAGGGATGAGGGGCATCTGTGATGTAATGGAAAGAGAACTAGACCAGGAATCAAAAGTTCTTGTCTCAGTGTTGCCATTTACTAGCTCTGTGGCCATGGGCAAGTAACTTACCTTCTCTGAGGCTGTTTCCTCACTTTAAAAAATAGGGGTGATAATGACCTTCTTTATAGGGGCCTTGATCGGAGTATCGGATGACATCAAGTTCACGAAAGCCTTTTGTGAAGAGTGAAATGCTACCCAAACATAGGTGATAATGGTGATGATGACAATGACTCCATAGGGTCTCTGATTCATTCTTCCTTTCTACCTATTGAGTGGCTGCTGTTACTTGGGAGAAGGGGACTTTATATCTCCTTGTTGCTAAGGTCTTTGATTCTTTATGTCCCCTCTTGAATCTTGCTCCCCTAATCCCTTTTCTTTGTGGTTTATCCACAGATCTCAGGGATGTTGCTGAAGGTGGGAATCCTGTACATCGGTGGGCAGCTGGTGACAAGCGGGACTGTAAGCAGTGGGAACCTTGTTGCATTTGTTCTCTACCAGATCCAGTTCACCACAGCTATTGAGGTGAGGTCCCTCCAGTTTCACTCCCCAGTGCTTTCCCTTCCCCCATCGCAATACCAACTGTGTTCCTTTCCTTCCATTTATCCTTCTTATATCACATAACCTTGGCAAGCAGATGAGGCCTCCCCACCTCCTTATCATTATTCATATCTCCCCTCCAGGTTCTGCTCAACACCTACCCTAGTGTACAGAAGGCTGTGGGCTCCTCAGAGAAAATATTTGAATACCTGGACCGGACCCCTTGCTGCCCAGCCAGCGGTCCTTTGGCTTCCTTAAACTTGGAAGGCTATGTCCAGTTCCAGGATGTCTCCTTTGCCTACCCAACCCAGCCAGATGTTCCAGTGCTGAAGGTACAACTTACCAATGCCTGTATCCCATCATCCCTACTCTCAACTCTACCATCCTAAATTTTCTTCCAGTCCTCAGCCTACCAAGCGCAGATCCTTCCTAACCCTTCAAAGGCTAAGATAAGTATCATCTGCTTTACAAAGCTTCCCCAAACACAAGAACCAGTTTGGGCTTCCAAGAATAGAAGAGGAAACTCTCAGGGAGAAGGCTCTAGCATCTCAAGGAATTGCTGCAGCAAAATCTGTGTCTCCATTTTTCCATCTTTCCTTTTTCTTTTCATGGCGGAATGTGATTTTTTTCTGTTCTCTGGTGGTATCTGACATCAAGTGTGTGGCATAGTGGTGCTGAGTCTTTGCTTCATCTTGTATCTCTATTCTTTGGAGGGTTGTTATATTTTCCCATTTTTCTCCTTTCTTCTCTGGGGTAAGACATCATGCTATGTAACAAGACAATGATATTCCCAAAGTTAAGGGCTTCAGTCTGTCTCTTGTTGTGTGACTCTCTGGTCTTCAGGGGCTGACGTTCACCCTTAGTCCTGGTGAGGTGACTGCACTGGTGGGGACCAACGGGTCTGGGAAGAGCACAGTGGCTGCCCTGCTGCAGAATTTGTACCAGCCCACAGGGGGCCAGCTGCTGCTGGATGGGAAGCCACTTCCCCAGTATGAGCACCGCTATCTGCACAAACAAGTGAGTAAGAAGGTGGCATAAGGGGAATGGAGAGCATCAAGTAAGAAGACCATTCTCACTGAGTATTCTGAAAGGAGGATTAGTGAATGGTAGAAAACCTTGGGTGGTGATAGGGTGTCATCCGGAGAGAGGGTGTGTGATGTTGTAATATGATCTCAATAAAGATTTTGAGTCTTGCATCCCAAGATAAAAATTCACCTGTATTCCTTGTTCTGAATATTTATCGTATTTCATCCCAGGTGGCTGCAGTGGGACAAGAGCCACAGATATTTGGAAGAAGTTTTCGAGAAAATATTGCCTATGGTATGACCCAGGAGCCAGATATGGAAGAAATCACAGCTGCTGCAAAGGAGTCTGGAGCCCATAGTTTCATATCTGTACTCCCTCAGGGCTACAACACAGGTACTGTCTCCATTCATCTCACTACCCAAATAACTGAAACCCCAACAGTCTTGCTTTCATTCTTTAATTCCTTCTGCCCCAGTGACATCAATTTGAAGTTCCAACAAGATCCTGTACCTATGGTTCCTTCATTCTCAGAACTCCATTCATCTTCCCAAAACCTCCCCTATTTAGATGCATCTGTTGGTCCTTTGTGTGTGTGTGTGCACGCACACAGTTGCACTTGTACACACATGTAGTTATTCAGCTGTCACCTTGGCTCTTGTCTCTGCAGAGGTAGGCGAGGCTGGGGGCCAGTTATCAGGGGGTCAGCGACAGGCAGTGGCCTTGGCCCGAGCATTGATCCGGAAACCACGCGTACTCATCCTGGATGATGCCACCAGCGCCCTGGATGCAGACAATCAGTCACGGGTGAGAGAGTCAGCTTAATGCCTATATCCTACCCAGTCTTTCTTCCTTTACTCATCCCATGTTAGTCATACTAACATCATAAATTATCCAAACCAGTCCTTGCAATTTTCTCAGCCCCTTTAGCTTCTCCACATCACCCAGTTCCTATAGCCTCTCCTCAAGACACCTAGAACAAGTTAAAAGAGACTATCTACTGATGTTGAATCTCTGAAGCCAAGCATAAGAAAAGGCCATCCTAATAATATTAACTAAAATTAACTGAGCTTTTAGTAAGTGCCAGATATGGTACTAGGCCCTTTACATATACTACTTCACCCCTGTATTCATCATAAACCCTTGTGATCTAGATGTTGTTATCCTCATTACACAGATGGCAAAATGGAGGCTGAGAAAGGTTGAATAACCATTTCAAGCTCATACAGCAGCTGAGCAGCAGAACCTAGATCAAAATTCAGGTCTGCTTGACTTAAATCCTCATGCTCTTTACCACTAAATTGTATTTCCTTAAAACAGAATATAAAAATTCCCAGTTCATGAGTAGAGGAGAGACTATTCAGTAGCCTTCACTCATCTCCTATGGGTTTCACTGTAGAACTTTCTTACTTTTGTCCCATTTTTGCCACCTCATGAAATTATTCCTTAACACAAAGATTTGACAGAGAAGCACTCAGAACAGGAATCTTCAAGTCTTCTCGGGGTTTGTTGGCAGAGGTGGCAGTGGTTCTGCTGAGGTCTGTCCCAGCCCTTGAAACACAGCTGTCTTCCTTGGGAGTGGCCCGCAGCTCTGACAGAATCTACGTCTTTTCTCAGGTGGAGCAGCTCCTGTATGATAGCCCCCATCGGTTCTCTCGGTCTGTGCTTCTCATCACTCAGCGTCTAAGCTTGGTGCAGCGGGCTAACCAAATCCTCTTTCTGGAAGAGGGTACCATCTCAGAGGCAAGAACCCACCAGCAGCTCATGGAGAATGGCGGACGCTACTGGGCCATGGTGCAGGCCCCTGAGGGGCCAGATGCTCCAGAATGAGAGACTTCTTGGACCTGCACGCTCCCCACCCCCGTTTTTTTTTTTTGTTTCTTTTCTTCTCCTCTTCCTGGTGGAGAATTTAGGAACAAAGATCTTATCACTGGTAGGGTAGGCAGCTGCTTCTAGGAGTTACTTCCTAACATGTAACCTTGATGATGCCTGAAATTCTGCCATGAGCAGAATTTTTCTCTCCGAGTCCCTCTTGATAATGCCATGACCATAGTGGTTATAACTCCTTAGTGTCACTGGGTTTAGAGCCAGGTGTGGATAGCACTCTGGAAATGAGAAATATTGAGAATATGCAGAAAGGGGAAATCAGCTCCTTTCTAATACAATCAAAGGCATTATGTTGACCTCTGAACTGTGGATTCTTGATATTTATAATAAAATGGGTATTTTGTACAGTGGTTTCTAGTGTGTTTCTGGTACACCTAATAGCTCAACAGCTTTTGCAGCACACTTTTCAGGGTCCTCCTGTCTCCCTCCTCTAGCATCTTCCATGTTTCACAGCCCTAAATGCACCATCTTCTCCCTTAAGTTTTCTATTTCCTGTGGCTCCCACTGCCACCACCCGCCTCCCCCCGACAACCATGACTAGCAAGAGCCCAGACAGAGCCCTCCACGGTACCAGCAGCTGCAGCTCAGAACCATGGACTTTCTGAGGTGGAGGATAGGGGGAGAGCGAGGCCTCACCCTTCTTCACCACCTCGCGCGCTCCAGTTCTTCTGTGAAGGGCTCACCCAGCTCGGAAATAACAGCACCTGCTGGGGTAATCTCAGAGTAGGAGGCGTGGTTGTTTCGTACACCTTCCATTCGGGTAGGGCCAGAGTCTTGTGACGTTAACAGTTGCTGGGCAGATTAGGCCCACACAGGTTGTAAGGAGAGGCGGAGTTTAGAGGCGTTAACTCAGTAGTGCTCAGCCAAGTAAGAATTACCCAAGGAGGAAAGGGCCGAAGGGGCCTGTTCTTGTGGGTGGCTGCAGGTTAGGGAGATCGTTGAACGGGGTGCGGATGGGGTGGGGTGGGGGCCTATGAGAACCACGTTGAAAGATTCAGAGATTGCACCTTCTCCTTGGTGCTCCCATTTCCCCTACAGTAACACTTGGGTGTAGGCTGCTGCTGGTTGCCCCAGGACTTGTCCTCAAGACTCAAACTCCCACATACTCCGAGCCTTTCCCTTACTTTTATGAAATGATGCTCTTGCGAGCCCTCCTCCCCCTAGGTGAAACTGCTCCCGGCCCGTCTGCTGACTTTCAGCTTTCTGGTTGAGGCTGTGCCTTTAAGGGTACGACGCTATCCCCTCAACATTTCGATAGGATGCCCGGTCTGTAGATGTCTTTCGCTGTAACCTCTTTCTTCTCCTTCCCTTCCTTCCAACAGTCTACTACCCATCGTTTCCTCAACCTCCAAGAAGCCAGAGAACAGACGCCTGTCTCCAACATGATATTCCTGGCCCCCGGTCACCCACAGTCCCTTCTCGGAAAGGGCAGGGGGATGTGGAAAAAAAAATTCTGGTTCCCTCCCCTTTGGACTGAGGCTTTCGCTTTCACTTCCTCCTCCGAGAGCCGACAGGTCTCCGGTGCTGGCGATCATGGCGCTCTTGGAGGTGTGCGGAGCCTCCCGAGGGCAGCGCGAAGACTGGGCTCTCCCCGGCGTGGGAAGCAGGCACCGGTCGGACGTGGGACACTACAGTTTCTCTAAGCGATCTCCGGAGCTTGCCCTCCCCCGGGGAATGCAGGTTGGGGCTGTTTGGGAACCCCGAGGGGATGCAGGGAGGGCGCAGAAGAATGGAGGGGCTGCTTTGAGACTGCCCCGCGGCGGAGCTCGCGCTAGGGGGCGTCCTTTAGGCCCAGAGGGCAAGGTCCAGGCCGGGACCCCGGGGAGAAACCACGTGGGGCTGGAGGACTGATCGCCCAAGGGTTTGAAAGTGCAGGTTAGGGAATGGACAAAGACTTAGAGGTAAGGTTGGGGCTGCCAGCGGAAGAAAAGTCTCCCTGCCCTTTTTCCACCGCACACAAATCACGAAGCCTTTTTCACGGGCTTATCAAATGGTAATAGAGGGCCGTGTAGAGTCTTGGAAAACCTGTGAACTTTGGTGGCTTGCCCGGCCTCGCCTCCGCAACTCATTGTTGTGTGACTTGGATCAGTCTAGGTCTCAGACCTCTCTTTTGTAAAATGGGGATGCTATTAATATAATAGTCAAATGAGCTATGAATGCCAAAAACATTACAGTCACCCTTAAATTCTCAGTTATGGTAGCATTTGCTTGCTTTCATTTTTATTGCACTGGAAAATGGAAAAAGTTGGTGCCATGTGCTTCTTCTTTTCCTTCTCGCAAGCCATTTCCTCCTGGAGACTGGTTATTAACTGTTGTATTTATTCATGGTTGGCGAACTTTTCCATATCTCCTCACCTCCATACTCTCTAAAACTTTTTCCTGGAGCCTACTGCCATAAAGCGTTCAGTGCCCCTTTCTCTACTCTTACTAGCCAACTGAATTCTTCCGGTCCCTGGGTGGGGACAGAGAAAGGAACGTTCAGATTGAGATGGCCCATGGCACCACCACGCTGGCCTTCAAGTTCCAGCATGGAGTGATTGTGGCAGTGGATTCCCGGGCCTCCGCTGGGAGCTACATTGGTAAGTGTGTGTGCTCCAGCAGGCAGATTCTGGGGAGCTGGACCCTCCTCTCAGCAGGAGCCCAACATTTACACCAAATCGGAAACAGATATTGATTTAGGACACACAGGGAGAGCTGTGGGGTCATTATCCCTCTCTCAAAACTCAGTCTTTTTCCAGCCAACTTACGGGTGAACAAGGTGATTGAGATTAACCCTTACCTGCTTGGCACCATGTCTGGCTGCGCAGCTGACTGTCAGTACTGGGAGCGTCTGCTGGCCAAGGAGTGCAGGTGAGCAAGGCTTCTCATCTCCCTTTCTAAGCCTAGTGGTCAATCCCTGGATGCCCCAGATCACTGCTCCTCACCCTTTCCTCTGTGTTTCTTGTTAGAGCTAATATAGTATTTCACACAGTAGCCTTTTGGTGATAAAACCCCCCTCCCACATCTCAGCCTATGCTCCTGCTAATGAGCCAGATAATTTGTCCAGTTATTTATCACTGACACCATCAGCCCTGGTGGGAAATATCATTTGTTAGGGTTGCTTTTTGTATTTTAGGTACTTTAAATTCCAAATCTCTTCCTGCTCCTTATATCCTGCAAAATAATTCCTTCCAAAGGCTTATCTCTCCAATCATTTTTTGCCCCATCAAGTGGACCACTCAGAGAGCTAACCTTCCCCTGCCATCTGTAAGTTCTCCCTGTCATCCTGACCCAGGCTGTACTACCTGCGGAATGGGGAACGAATCTCAGTATCAGCAGCCTCCAAACTGCTTTCTAACATGATGTGCCAGTACCGGGGCATGGGCCTCTCCATGCGCAGCATGATCTGTGGCTGGGACAAGAAGGTGGGTACTCTCCATTCCCCATGTTCTCCACCCATAGGTGAGAAATCTTTTTCCCCATTGTACACCCCCATTCCCTCCCCTACAAGCTCCATGCCATGTAAAACACTTGGTTACAGAACTGTTCCAGTGTATCTATGGGCCATTTCTTGGCCCAGGTGTGGACCAAGCTTGTATGTTTTATAAGCTTGTCTCTTTTGATAAAGCAGTTGATTCTAAGTGAGTTTTTCCTTTTTTATTTCCAAAGTTCTATGATTGTTACCAAAGTGCTATCCTCACTCAAATGTTCTGTGGTGATTTTCATTCTTTTGTACGCTTTTTATGGTTTACACTTGAATCTCAATGTTACCAACACCTCCCTCATCAATTTCAACCTGGAACTTTCTTTCATCCTATAGGGTCCTGGACTCTACTATGTGGATGAAAACGGGACTCGGCTCTCAGGAAATATGTTCTCCACTGGTAGTGGGAACACTTATGCCTATGGGGTCATGGACAGTGGCTATCGGCCTAATCTTAGCCCTGAAGAGGCCTATGACCTTGGCCGCAGGGCTATTGTTCATGCCACCCACCGAGACAGCTATTCTGGAGGAGTTGTCAATAGTAAGAGACCAATGCTACAACCACCATGCCCCAGGGGGTGGCATGGGGAGACGATTAAGACTGGGAGACTGGGGGGAGGGGGGGAGGGCGGTGCAGAGTGGGAAGAGGTTTTCAGAGTCGGAAGAGGGGCATTGAAGGCTTTGAGTGTGTGTATATGTGCTGTTGCCACCTTTAACAAAACCTCATTACAGGAATGTGCCGAAGTGAAAGGTGACTCCATGTTATTTTCCGATTTGCCCACAGTGTACCACATGAAGGAAGATGGTTGGGTGAAAGTGGAAAGCACAGATGTCAGTGACTTGATGCACCAGTATCGGGAGACCAATCAGTAATGGTGGCAGAGCTGGGCAGGTCTCTTCTGGGAGAGCCTTGCCGACTCAGGAAACTGGGTCAGCTTAAGCTCCAGGAGAAGGAGGGGCCTAACCTGAGCCCAGAGAAATTGGCTTGTTGGCCAGTGGGAGCTGGCAGGGTTTTCCTCCTTCTGTATGTTCTTTATTTCAGAGAGCACCTCGCCCCCACCCTGCATCTTCTGGGTGTCCCATTAAGCACAATAAAGGAAAACAGTTATAAATGAGTCTGTGTTGTGGCTGAGTGGGGTTGGGGCTGTGGTTGTTAGGAGGTATGGGGGGAAGAGCAGGAAATAAAGAGAGGTATTTCCTGGAGAGGAGTCTCTGGGTAGTGCAAACGGTTAATTTGCTCAACTGCTAACAGAAGGACTGGAGGTTCCAGTCCACCTAGAGGTGCCTCGGAAGAAAGGTCTAGCAATCTACTTCCAAAAAATCAGCCACGGAAAACTCTATGGAGTACAGGTCTACTCTGACACAATGGTGTCATCATGAGTCGGAGTTGACTTGATGGCAACTGGTTGGTTTTCCTGGAGAAAACATTTGAACCCCTATCAAAACTTCAGTTCCCCAAGAAATGGGATCTCCCCAACTATTTCTCCTGGGTTTTCCTTCGATACTCACCTCTCTAGGACCTCAGGAAGGCTGATCATTGTCTACAATCACTTCTTTGCAGTTTTACTTAGATTAAGATCTTTTCTATAGGGACACAAACTGGAGACTCCTATGTGGTCTGTTGTTAGTGGTTTGGGTATTTGGGAGTAGGGCACCTACAACAACTGTTTTTAACTTTGTAGAGTGGGATGAAAAAGCTTCCACCTCAATGTGTGTGATAATTGTAAACACCTTACTATTCACCCCAAGTAGCACTTAGAGATATTGGATATTGAATATGAAGATGGATATATTAGGGATTCAGTTTCATGATGTGTCACACTTCATTGCCAGATGACAGGACCATGACTAAAGAGAAAGAAAGGATAAGGCAGACTCTCTGAAGTGGGGAATATGAAGAAAAAGTAAAAGAACCAGGTCAGAGAAAAAGGCATGAGATTTTCTGAATTATGTTGGAGTGACAGATGGTGCCTCTCAGAGGAGAGTTAGTCCAGGTAAAAGCTGGAAAACAGGGAGCAGCTGAGTGTGGTGGTATTTTTTTTCATTAGGGAGAGATCCTTACAATCCCAGAAATGGACAGAGTTGGAGCAATTTTAGTAATCCCCTACTTCAAATACCCTCTCCCTTATTTTAAACTTTAAGTGACTCATTGGTAGTCACACCAGTAATTTTTCAAAAGGGTGGTTTGGAACCCAAGTGAGCCTTTCTTTGGGGAGTTTTCCAGTTTGGAAGGTAGTTCCATCCTGAAGAGTTATTTCTGGAGTAAACAAATCTGCATGCTCCATACATAGACACTGGATCAGGTAAGACCCACAGAAGCCTATTTTAACCAATGTTAAAGTAGACCCAAACACAAAGTCCAGTGCCCGGGATTTCCCTCACATACAGTAGGTGCTCCCAACATAATTTAGAGAACAGATTTAGAAGCTTCTGAGCATGTATCTTGCTCAAGGTGCCCTGTTGAGAAAGAGAATAAAGACAAAGGGCCACCTACACTCAAAATCTGTAACTGGAAATACCCCTAGGCACTGGTGAGAGTGACTAAAAAACAAACGAACAAATCAACCAGTTGGGGTCGACTAGATTCCAACTCACAGCAACCCTATAGGACAGCACAGAACTGCTCCACAGGGTTTCCAGGGAGTGGCTGGGATTCAACTTCCAATCTTTTGGTTAGCAGCCAAGCTTTTAATCACTGCACTACCAAGGCTCCGCTGAGAGTGACTAGAGCTTTCTATTTAGGCGAAGTCCTTCGTGTCTCCCGCTGAGTCCGGCTCTCTTTTTCCCCCCCTCTAAAGCTGAAGGTTGGACAGGGGAAGCCGGCAGTTCTCAAAATAGTTTCAGATCTTGAGGTTGTAACTGACAAAATCCAGTGGCTCTCCAATTATAAACAATCTCAATTCTTGAAATAGAATAATTTACCTAATGACATTTACAAAAAAATTTCAGTAGTTTTATATTACAGAGTAACTGCTGTTACGGGTGAGACATTTCAGGGTCCTGGCCAAGGGCGCACAAGCATCCGCGAGCCTGGCTCTGTGATCTGCCAGTCTCGCGCGCCCTCTCTTGGCGGCTCCGCCCTGAACGAGGGCGTGGTGAAGGAAGAGAAAGCGAAAGTGGCACAAGCCCGGATGCCCTCGGTTGGAGAGCGTCGCTCCCTGATAAGGGGGACGCCAAGTTGGGGCGGCTGGAACGGAAGATTTCAGAGCTCAGCGCCTGACCGAAGACCTCTGGAGCTGCAGTCCCCAAGCCGCCTCTGGTGAGTTCGTGAGTATAGAAAACCGGAGCGCCGTGAGGGATGCATCCCAACCCACCACCCACGCGCCCCGCTTCCCGACCCTGTGGACCGCGAGGAGTGGACCGGCGCCGAGCAGGGGCCGCCAGACTGGAACTCGGCGGCGGCAGGTGGAAGTTGGGGTGGGGGAAGGCTGTCAGGGAAAAGTTTCTTTTTTTTTAAAGGAGGTGGTTCCTGATGGTCTGGCTCCCCATCTCCCTCTGACAGGCAGCAAGACCTTCTGTAGTAGGAGGGAACTGATGAGCACGGGGTAGCCAGGGGATCTTTCAGCCGATAGGTTGGGTGAGATGGGGGTGAGGCGATAGGGACAAGAACTGGGACTCCACTTCCCTAATTTCGCACCTTCTCTTTGGGTAGCACAAACGTTTTGCAGTCGGCTGCTAACGAAAAGTTGGCAGTTCGAACCCATCGAGCTTATATCAAGATTACAAGCAAAAAAACCCTATTAGAGCTCAGTTCTACCCTATAACACAGGGGGCTGCCGTGAGTCAGACATAACGGACTTTTTTTTTTTACCCACAGGTAGCACCATGCCGCGCCTTGACCTGAGACCCTGGGTCTGCCTGCTGCTGCTGGACTCGGCCTTTCTTTGGGTGCTTCAAGGGACTCTGGGGGCTCTGCTTCCCGGAGGCCTTCCAGGCCTATGGCTGGAGGGGGCCTTGCGACTTGGAGGGCTGTTAAAGCTGGGAAGGCTGCTGGGATTTGGGGGGACATTGCTGCCCCTGCTCTGCCTGGTGATGCCCACTTTTCTTTCGCTGAGGGCCCTGGTCCCAGGGGCCTTGCATGCACCCCCAGTCCGAGTGGCTTCAGCCCCTTGGAGCTGGCTGCTGGCCAGCTATGGGGCTGCAGCGCTAAGCTGGGCATTATGGGCCATACTGAGCTCTGGGGGAGCCCCTGCCTCAGCCCAGGAGAGGAAGCAGGGCCAGGAGAACAAAGCATTGATGTGGAGGCTGCTGAAGCTCTCTAGGCCAGACCTGCCTTTCCTCATTGCTGCCTTCTTCTTCCTTGTTATGGCCGTTTGGAGTGAGTAGGGAGAGGGCATGGCGAGTTGAAGGTGGGAAAAGGCCCTTGGCACTAGCACTTTCATCTCTTATCCTTCATGCCTTTTTCAGGTGAGACATTAATTCCTTACTATTCTGGTCGTGTGATTGACATCCTGGGAGGTGACTTTGACCCTGAAGCCTTTACCAGTGCCATCTTTTTCATGTGCTTCTTCTCCTTTGGGAGGTAGGTGATGGGCAGTTGGGTCCGTTTGCTAGCCCCAGATGTTTATGTTCATTGTTGTTAGCTACTGTCGAGTTGGCCCGTGCACAATGGAAGGAAATGATACTTGGTCCTGTGCCATCAACATGACCAGTTCTCGATCAGACCAGTGTGATTCGTAGGGCTTTCACTGACTGATTTTTGGAAATAGATTGCCGGACTTTTCTAACTAGTCTGCCTTAGTCTGGAAGACCCATTAAAACCTGTTCAGCATCATGGCAACATGTGGGCCTCCACTGACATACAGGTGGTGGCTGTGTATGAGGTGCATTGACCAGGAATTGAACCCAGGTTATCCTGCATGGAAGGCAAGAATTCTACCAGTGAACCACCAATGAGCTAATCCAAGTCTTTAAAGGGGCCCTCATTTTCCTAACCCCATTTTCATTCCCTTTTGTACACAGGCATATGTAGTTTAAAACTAAAACGTGTGTATTTATTCACCATTCTGATCAGTCTATTCATTCTTCTCTTCAGTTACCGTATTTATCCAACATCTTCAATGTCTATATTACGTTTATGATAAATACAATCATGGGTGAAGGTGGTATAAAAGGAGTTTATGTGTCAAATGGAATGTCTCTCAACATTTCTGTCTCCTTGAAGTTCCATTTCTCTTTTCTGCCTCCCTACTTCCCACCCCTAAGTCTGTCTCCAAATATCTCTCTTGTCATGTTGGGCATGTTTTTCCCTCTTGACCCTCTGTTCATAACTCATTTTGCCAGATCCTGAAGATCTTAATCTGAGGCTTATCATCTTGCTCTCGCTTCTCTTTTCAGACATACTCAGGAGTCTGCTGTCTTAAAACCAACCAACCAACCAGCAGACAAACAAAAATACTGCCTGATAGGGCCAGGACTAGGGTGAGACAAGTGAGGCACATAGGGTCATGCAAGTGCTTTCCTCCCTTCACCCTAGTCCTGGCCCTAGTGCTTGATATTGCTTCTTTTTTATGGCCTAGCTTCACTTAGGATGCC
Organism: Trichechus manatus latirostris; assembly: GCF_000243295.1. Classification (NCBI taxonomy): domain Eukaryota; kingdom Metazoa; phylum Chordata; class Mammalia; order Sirenia; family Trichechidae; genus Trichechus; species Trichechus manatus. The sequence continues at coordinate 227,662 of NW_004444318.1, forward strand.
CAAAAAAAAAAAATCTTTTTTTATTTTTTTATTGTACTTTAGATGAAGGTTTACAGAACAAAGTAGCTTCTTATTAAACAGTTACTACACGTATTGTTAAAAAACCAATTCTTCATCGTGCCTTCATTCCACACTTGTTACTCTCTACTGAAACCAACTGCTTCTTATTGATCAATCCCAGTGCCTTTCTAAAAAATCAGTCCTCAATTCTCCAGGATTCTCTGTAGCATTTGGTAGTGAAATAACCTCTTATTTTTTATCTCTTTCCTCAGCGTTTATGAACTCCCTTTCTACCTCCCAATCCACTCTGCCTCTTCTGGAGAACTTTTCTTCTTCTGGACTCTTAAATATGGGCTTTTTCTCATGACTTAACATTGTGATCTTTAAAAAGAGTTTTCCTGTTGAGCTAACTCAGGTCATCTCTGCAGGGACTCCCAGACCCATATTTCCAGTGCTGATCTCCAGTATTATAAATTCACTTGCCCCCTTGACACTTTGATTGGATAGCCCACTCTCACCTCACACCCCATGGGCCCAGAGCTCTAGATGCATCATACTCCTTCCTGGTCCTCTTGAAAGTGGCTTCCTCTTCTTCTTAGTCACAAAACCCCCAGTGTCCTAAGCCCTGAGCATCAGCATTGTTGATGCCTCCTTGTTTTCAAACACTAGCCTTGTTATTTTCTACTTTCAAAAATTGTCTCCCATGGCTCCTTCCTCTCCATCGTCACTGTGATCACCAAAGTTGTCATTTCACGTCTGGACTATCCCAACAGCCTCCTAAATATGGTAACTGAATTTGTGTTAGAAACCCGTATTTTCTGAAACACGTACTTCTATACGTTCATATTTTTTCCTGAAAATTGTTGTAAAAAATTTGTAATTTCAGTTTTATTGTAAAAACGTGGTTGATGTAAGAGGAATTCTTCAACTTGAGGAATGATAGGGATGGGGAACAGTGTGGCTCGGGCTCTGGAAAGTGGGAGGGCAGGTAGTTCCATTGATGCAGTTCCCGTAATGAAGTATCTGAGACTAGGGAGAGGGACTCTGGGGACAGGGGAGGAAAGAGACCAAGACAGAGGAGAAGCCTGGATAACAGTGAGGCCAGATCAGAAGCAAACCTTGGGCTATTTTTTCCCCCATGATTTTTTTTCACTTCCGTTACGGTATTCCTTAATGTCTAGCACAGAATGAACTCCACAGATATCCATCAATTTGAAGTGTTATGGTTTTGTTTTCACATCTAGTTAGCTCATCATGTCTTCCTTTCTTCTCGGTTTATTTCTGCTCCTCTTGTCTCTCTCTCGTATTTCCCTCTCTTTTGCCTCTCTTGGTACACTTTCCCCAACCTTGTATTTCTTTTCATTCTGTGCTTTCTCCTCTGCCTTTCTCACCTATTCCCTCTGTCCCTGAGCCCGTGTCTCCCCTTCGTCCTTCTGCTTCCTCCCCTTGCCCCCCAGCTCACTGTCTGCAGGCTGCCGAGGTGGCTCCTTCCTCTTCACCATGTCCAGAATCAACTTGCGAATCCGGGAACTGCTCTTCTCCTCCCTGCTGCGCCAGGACCTCGGCTTCTTCCAGGAGATTAAGACAGGTGGGGCCTGGAGTCCAGGGCTGGGATCCCCCAGGACTCTCCTTGTTCCTCAGTTGCCTGCCACCTGCAGCCTCTCCTCCTGCCTTTGTTCAGGATGCCAGGGCCTGGATAGGGCAGTGGGGCAGCCTCCATCCAGTCTCTGTGCAAATCAGGGGCGGTGTTTAGAGGAGAGGACTGTGTCAGAGGAAGAAGTCAGGAGGGAATTTCTGGGGGCTCTATGTTATGCTTGGTGCTTGGTTTCCTCACCAGCTCTGTCTTCCCCAGGGGAGCTGAACTCACGGCTGAGCTCGGATACTACCTTGATGAGTCGCTGGCTTCCTTTAAACGCCAATGTACTCTTGCGAAGCCTGGTGAAAGTGGTGGGACTGTATAGCTTCATGCTCAGCCTGTCACCTCGACTCACCCTCCTGTCTCTGCTCAACGTACCCCTCTCATTAGCAGCTGATAAGGTGTACAATTCACGCCATCAGGTACATGTGGATGTTAGGGAACCCCAAGGGGAGACTAAAACTTGAAGGGGAAGAAGATGTCCCATTCATTGCTAGAGGCTCTCCTAGTGGTCTTTTCAGTCCTTAGAGCAGAAGTTCTTAGCTGGGAGGTGGGGTGGGAGTCCATGGACAAGCTTCAGACAGTCCATGACCCCCTGAGACTCATGAAAAATTGTGTGTGTGTGTGAGAGAGAGAGTGTGCGTGTGTGTATTTTTCTGGGGAGAGGATAACTTTTATCAGATTCTCAAAGGAGTCTGAACTTACTTTCTCCATAAAAAAAAAAAACCATTGCCGTCGAGTCGATTCCAACTCATAGTGACCCTATAGGACAGAGTAGAACTGCTCCATAGGGTTTCCAGGGAGCAGCTAGTGGATTCAAACTGCTGACCTTTTGGTGAGCAGCCAAGCTCTTAACCACAGGGTAGAGAACTTTTCCTTTTATAATCATAAGAAGGAATTCGAATGAGTGTAGAGAAAGTAGAAGGTGCAGTCAGGAGGTCCTGAGTCTGAATGTCAGCTCCACCATCTGTTAATTCGCTGTGGCTCTTTGGCCAGCTACTCCCCCATTTCTCATCAGACACTGGAGGTGGTATGAATGACCTTATATGAAGGTAAAAAATAGAGCGTGTATCTCCTACCCTACCTAGCATTGAGAGCTCAATAATATTTTGTTCCCTCCCTCCTTCACTCTTGTTATTCCTTCTGAAGGAAATGTAAGGGAGAGGGATATTTTTAGGTAGATTGGGGAGTATCCTCAGGGCTGGAATGAGACATGGGCCTGCTGTCTTCTGTCTCATGGACCCTGTATCCCCTGCCCCACTTTTCCAGGCATTGCTTCAGGAGATCCAGGATGCTGTGGCGAGAGCAGGGCAGATAGTGCGGGAGGCAGTTGGAGGACTGCGAACTGTCCGGAGTTTTGGGGCAGAGGAGCATGAGGTCCTTCGCTATAGGGAGGCCCTTGAACGTTGCCGGCAGCTGTGGTGGCAACGAGACCTGGAACGAGCCCTGTACCTGGTCTTCCGGAGGGTGAGACAAGGAGGGTGAGATGGGGAGGATGAGACAGCTGAGTGGCTGGTGGGAAGAGCCCAGGGAGGGGGTAGAGGGAAGGATGGTGAGCCTGCATTTGGTCCTGGTGTCCTGTTCAATGTCATAGGGGCAGGGAGGGGGAAGGAATGGACAGACTCCTCAGCCTCATCTCTTTCTTCTTCCCTCACAGCTGCTGCACTTGGCAGTGCAGGTGCTGATGCTGAACTGTGGTCTGCAGCAGATACTGGCTGGAGATCTTACCCAGGGCGGGCTGCTCTCCTTTCTGCTCTACCAGGAGGATGTGGGAAATTATGTGTTTGTGAGTGAGGAGCCTGCGCTTGCAGCCTTTTTTCCCGTGTTCTTCACTCTGGCCTTCTGGGCCTTGGGCTTTACTTGTTCCCTTTTTAAAAAAAAAACCTCATTTTGTTATGGAGAATTTCAAGCGTATGCCAAAAAAAAAAAGAGAAGGTAATGTAATGAACTATCACCTGGTGTCTTGGTTATCTAGTGCTGCTGTAACAGAAATACCACAAGTGGATGGCTTCAACAGATAGAAGTTTATTCTCTCACAGTCTAGTAGGCCAGAAGTCCAAATTCAGGGCATCAGTTCCAGGGGAAGGCTTTCTCTTTCTGTCGGCTCTGGAGGGAGGTCCTTGTCATCAATCTTCCCCTGGTCTAGGAGCTTCTCAGCTCAGAGACCCCCGGTCCAAAGGACGTGCTCTTCTCCTGGCTCTTGTTTCTTGGTGGTATGACGTCCCTGTGTCTCTCTGCTTGCTTCTCTTTGTTATATTTCAAAAGAGATTGACTTTAGACAAAATCTAATCTTGTAGATTGAGTCCTGCATTGTTAACATAGCTGCTTCTAATCCTGCCTCATTAACAACTTGGAGGTAGGATTTACAACGTGTGGGAAAATCACATCCGATGACAAAATGGTGGACAGTCACGCAATACTGGGAATCATGGCCTAGCCAAGTTGACAGATATTTTTGGGGGACACAATTCAGTCCATGACACCTGGCTTTAACAGTGATCAACTCGTGATCAATCTTATTTCATCCATTTCCCTTTCCACTTCCCTCACCTGTGTTATTTTGAAGCCAATTCCAGATACATCATTTCATCTGTAAATATTTCAGTATGTATCTCTAAAATGTAAACACTTTTAAAAAATATAAGCACGAAACCGTTATCATACCTAAAAGAATTAACAACAGTTCTTTAAATACAGCAAATATCCAGATAATGGTCTGATTTCTATTTGTCTCGTACGTGCAGTATATATATCTAATAGCTTGCTTGAGTCAGGATCCAAATAAAGTTCACGTCTCTGTACGTTAATATATATGTATATATTTTTAAACAAAACAAAACAAAACCAAACCTGTTGCCATAGAGTCAATTCGGACTCATAGTGACCCTATAGGACAGAGTAGAACTGCCCCATAGGGTTTCCAAGGAGCTGCTGGTAGAGTCAAACTGCCGACCTTTTGGTTAGCAACCTGAGCTCTTAACCACTGCACCACGAGGGCTCTCTCTTGTTATATATTTTTTATTTTTCTTACAGTTTATTTGTTGAAGAAACAGTGTTGTTTGTACTGTAGAGTTTTTTGTAGTCTGGATTTTGCTGGTTGATTCCCTGTGACAGTATTTAGTATGTTCCTCTGTCTCTGTGTTTCCTGTCAGTTTGTAAATAAATCTAGAGCTTGTTAGATTAAGGCTTTTTAATATATTTACTTTTTTTTTTTTTTTGGAGGACAAGTGTACCTCCTAGGTGGGGGTTTGCTCTTCCTTCAGGGAGCACGCAATGTCTGGCCTTCTCTTTGGGTTGGCACCAGCAATTGATGCCCAATGCCCAGATCCATTACATTATTAGGGGCTGCAAAGCTGTGATATTGTATCATTCCTTCAGTTATTAGCTGGAATATACCTATCAAGGGAAACTTCCCCTCATCTACTATTTGGTTACCCAGGGGTATAGTTTAGCTAGGAAAGGCAGAATAAGCATTTGAGTCTTTTCCTATATTTACTAGTTTTCAAAAATAAGTAGTTACTTCATCTTGGGCTTTATTTTATAGTTTTCCTAGACATTTGTGAACCATTTTTTCTGTGTAGAGAACCGTGCCAGGCATTCTAGTGACTGCAAAGGTAAGTTAGGCACAGAGCCTTTTTTTAAGGAGTTTTCTGTCTAGTCAGGTGAGACAGAGCTGGGCACAAATACAAACCAGTAATTGAAGAGGTCTGGGGATAGAAGTCATGATGTTGGGATGAGTATGGACTTCTCTCGCCTTTATATTGCAAATTGGAGTGCTGGAGGTGTTGGTGCCACTTTTAAATTCATCCAGATTGTACATTGAAAGATAGAAAATCTTTTCTGGGTAAGAGGGAAGAAGAGGAGCATGGCTGTGGGTGGAGAATGGCTGGGGAGGGGAGCATGGCAGAGGAGTTGGGAAGTTTGCTCATTAGACACTTGGATTCTGGTGAGGATACGTTTGATTAGCTACCCTTCCATTCCTGTTTTCCAGAGCCTAGTATACATGTGGGGAGATATGCTGAGCAACGTGGGAGCTGCTAAGAAGGTTTTTTGCTACTTGGACCGACAGCCAGACCTGCCCCCATCAGGGACACGGGCCCCTTCCACCCTGAAGGGGCATGTGGAATTCAAAGATGTCTCCTTTGCATATCCCAGTCATCCTGACCAGCCTGTGCTCAAGGTGCCCGAAAGAGGCCACAGTGAGAGAACCTGGACCCCCACTCCCTGCCACTCGTGCTTAATGAGGCATTGCAGCCTCTAGATCATTTACCTCTGAGAAGCTTATCTTGCCTTTGATGCGAAAAGAAAGGGAAGGGTCTTGAGGAAGAAGAGGTTGACCCCTAACTCTCCCCTGGCTTTTCCAGGGGTTGACGTTCACCCTTAGTCCTGGTGAGGTGACCGCGCTGGTGGGACCCAATGGGTCTGGGAAGAGCACAGTGGCTGCCCTGCTGGAGAATCTGTACCAGCCCACAGGGGGCCAGCTGCTGCTGGATGGGGAGCCCATCTCCCAATATGAGCACCGCTACCTGCACAGAAAGGTAGGTGGGGAGGGAGAAGAGGGATGGGAGTAGGAGAGGAGCATGCACAGAGAATGCGGAGGCGGCCGGAACCATAGGAAGCAACACAAAGGGTCCATTCTGGTGGAGGTAGGGGAGGCACACAGGAGGGTCTCTGTACTGGGGGATGGGGGACTTTGCACACAGCTGTCTGCTCTCATCTGCTTTGTACAGGTGGTTTTGGTGGGGCAGGAGCCTGTGCTTTTCTCGGGCTCTGTGAGGGACAACATTGCTTATGGACTGGAGAACTGCACGGATGAGGAGGTTATGGCTGCTGCCAAGGATGCCCGTGCAGATAAATTCATAGCGGAAATGGAGCATGGGATGCATACAGGTACCTTCTGCAAATTATAAGCCTGCCCTCCAGTCAAAAGAAAAAATAGAATTTACTCATGGGGTAAGGGTGGTGTCTCATGGAACATATTCTTGTAACTCTGTATTTGCTACTTACCTGCCTTTTATTTCCACTTCCCCTCCTTCCCCAACACCATGAATTCTCTAGCCTCTTTCTTGTTCATGAGTCTTTGTTCCCAGAGAACCATGCTTTCTGAGAGTAGTGCTTTCTCCATGCAGGCAGCCTCATAAGGTCCTCACCCCCACAAACCTCCTTATACCAGAGCCTCACATCTCCTAACTGGTTTTTGTGGAAATACCAGTCGTGCGCTTGTTCCTCCTCATGGTGAAGAATGTTATTTGTGGCCACTTGTGTCTGAGGAAGTGTGTTTCTCTGATTTCATTAGATGTAGGAGAGAGAGGGAGTCAGTTGGCTGCGGGACAGAAACAGTGTCTGGCCATTGCCCGCGCGCTTGTACGGGACCCACAGGTCCTCATCCTGGATGAGGCCACCAGTGCCCTGGACGTTGAGTGTGAGAAGGCGGTGAGTGCTGGGGACCAGCTTAAATCTGGGGTGGGAGGGACGGGAGAGTAGGACCCGAGGGACCATGTTTGAAGGGTGGTCAGCATGTGCCGAATTGGGCAGGAGGAGGATGAATGACCTACTAATGGAAATATTGGCACCTTCTTGGGATTGAGGACTGAGGATGGGGAAGGAACAGAGAATACGGTGGGGGTGGGGACATCTCCGATTTCTCTACCTGCAGTAGTACAGGTGATAGAAAGTGGCAGTGTAGACCTTCATCTACCACTCTTTCCTACCTTGGAAGAAAATCCTGGCAGTCTACTTCTAGAAGATCAGCCATTGAAAACCCTATGGCGCACAGTTTTACTCTGACACACATGGAGTCACCATGAGTCACCTTAATGACAAATGGTACTGGTTACCATAAGACACGAGATGGTGCTCAGTGGGATGTGGTGTCCATCTTTTTTTGGTGTCCATCTTCTTCTGAGGTTTCATGATCCTCCCTCTTCAGCTGCAGGACTGGAGAGCCCGCGGGGGCCGAACGGTGCTGAAGATCGCTCACAGGCTGAAGACAGTTCAGAACGCTGACCAGATCCTGGTGCTCAAGCAGGGGCAGCTGCTGGATGGGGCCGAGCTCATGAAGCAGCAGGACGTCTACGCCCGCCTGGCGCAGCGGCAGCTGGAGGACTGAGACCCAAAGGACCTTGGGTCTTTCTCATGGCCATCTCCACCGCCCAGGGTAGCTCCTGCTTTGACTTTCCCTGGGGCTGTGCCCCTGAGTAGTTGTTCCTGGAGCTGGAGCATGATGGAGGTGTGCTTTCGGGGGACGTGGGAGGTGGGGAGGTAGGATACCTTGTTTCCTTGTTGAACAGAGCTTTGCCTGTTGCTGAGTAGAGTATTGTGACATAATAAATATATTTTAAAATGTTTTTTCATTATTACATCAACAATACACATTCATATAGAAAAATTAGAAAATATAGAACTACCCATTGTCTCACCACAACCACCATTACTATTTTGTTGGTCTATCTTAACAATCTTTTATCTGTTCTTAGAGATACTATTAAGCAATATAACATATTCATAAGGTGCCTTTCTGTATCTGTTCCCCCTTCCTCCTGGTGTCTGATATTTTAAGGGAACTGGAGTATGGAGGATACAGCATTATTCTCCAATTATTAGTGCTAATAATTACATTGATACCGTTTATAGCGTATTAATATGCGTAGGAACCTATGCTAAGTGTTTTTCATGGATTATTGCTTTTATTCCTTATCCACAACCTTATGAAATTGGTTATTATCATCCCCATTGTACAGATGAGAAAACTGAGGCTCAGAGAGATTAAATAACCTTCCCAAGGCTACATAGTGGCAGAGTTGGAATTCGAATATCCCAGCCTAACCCAGAGCCCACATTCTCAACCAATAAGTTATATTGCATCTTATGTTCATAATCTCTGATTCAGAATCAGATCAAACAAAACTCTTACTTACAGCTCTGAACAGCTCTATTTTCTCTCTAGTCCCGTTGTCATACCCTTCTTTCGTCGTATTTGATTGTCTCATCTCCAAAGAGGTTCCTCTACCGTTGGCTCCCCTCTTCTAGTCATTCTCCGTGAAGCCACTTCTTTTTGGAAAGCAAATAGGATGATGTCACTCCTATGAAATCCTTCATCCCTTTATTCTCAAACCCTTTGCAGAGAACACAAGGTTTTCCAGCCAGTTAGCCTGGCCTTAGTCTGCATTAAGCTCCAGCCACAAGAAACTTCCTGCCCTCCTTAATAACTTTGTACCTTTGCATATAGTGTTTACTTACCCCATTCTCTGCTCCACCCTCCCTTGATTTCCCACAAATTCCTGGAGACAGCTCAGCCCTACCCCATCACCATTTGATTCTCCCCTACCTATAATTTCTCTCATCACTTACCTTCAGAATCTTTCGCATCTAGCTCTGTCCAAAGGAAGATACGAAAGAAGAAGGGGAGTCTTAGGAAGCTCTTACAGATTGCTGTGTGCCTTGCCCAGTGTGCAAATAGCATTGAATTTCAAAGCCTTCATGCCCCTGCCCAGTGGGAGGTCTTCCAGGAAACCTCTTATCTCCTCAGTCTGGAGAAAGTGCCCTTTCCTTGTGCTTCTATCAATCCTGGGGCTTAACTCTTTCACAGCCCGTATTAAACTCTAAATCTGTTGCCTTGGAGTTGACTCTGACTCGTGACAGCCCCATGTGTATTAGAGTACAACTGTGCTCCATGGAGTTTTCAGTAGCTGAGTTTCTGGAAGTAGATCATCAGGCCTTTCTTCCAAGGTGCCTCTGGGTGGACTCCAACCTCCAAGCTTTCGATTAGCAGCCGAGTGCATTAATTGCACCACCCAGGGGCTCTTATTAAACTCTAAATCAAAAAACCAAACCTGGTGCTGTGGATTTGATTCTGACTTGTGGCAACCCCATGTGTTAGAGTAGGACTGCTCCACAGGGTTTTCTTGACTGTAATCTTTACAGAAGCAGATGAAGGTAGGTTCAAACCACTAACCTTTAGGTTAATAGACAAGAGCAAGCTGTTTGCACCACCCAGGGACCTTATTAAACTCTATTCTTTTTGTTTGTCCTTATCCCCCACTAGACTTTAAGCTCCTGTGGGAAAACCATGTATTTTATCGAGCTTTGTTATCTTCTACCTGGCACAGGGCCCAATTCATAGTAGACAATCAAATATCTGTTGAATAAATGAATAACCCTCCATCCTCACTTAATCCTCCCTTCTCACACCAATCACTGAAAAGCCAACACTGGTTACTGGGAGGGACTTAAACCTTGGAAGCTTCTTATTCTAGGAAACAGAAACTTTCACATTCCCGGAAATAGCAGGTACTTTCCAGAACTGCTGTTTTGGATTTTTTCTGCATAGCAACTGTTGAGGGGTGAGAAGGGGGAGTTTCTCATGCAGGTAAATAAGCCTTTTTTGCCCTGCTGCTCCACCCCATCCGCCTCCCAAATTTCACTGCTGGGTAAATGTGCATTTGCAGAGAGAGAAGGCTGACCTGATTGCTTCTGCCCACAAAATGCCCTTTCTCTGTTTATAAAATAAGAATAATAATTCCTGCACCTCCAACCTTACAGAGTCTGTAGACCTACTGGAGGAGTCATTGGGTGGTGCAAACAGTTAACATGTTCAACTGCTAACCGAAAGTTTGGAGGTTTGAGTCTACCCAGAGGTGCCTTGGAAGAAAGGCCTGGCAATCTACTTCTGAAAATCAGCCATTGAAAAACCCTATGGAGCAGAGATCTGCTCTGATACATGTGGAGTCACCATGAGTTGGCATCTACTCAATGGCAAGTAGTTTAGCCTTCATGGAAGATGATTTATGAAAATGCTTTTTTGATATCCTCAGCACAATGATACCCATAGACTCATAATACTTTAAACCTAGAATGATTCTTAAAAATAATGTAGCAGTCAAATCTTATTTTACAGATAAAGAAAAACTGGCCTGAAACCACATACCTATTCAGCAATAGAGCTGGGAAGAAAACTTGGGCATTCTGATGGGCAGTACAGGAAGATTCAGCCAACCTGAAAATCTTAACATGTCCCAGAGATTTCTTAGGGGAAAATCCTAGGGAAAGGTTCTCCGACAGTCAAAGTATTCAACCTATTAGATAGACAAATTCCTACAAGGGCAGCTCTGTTTTGGTAACTACAGTTATTAGTAATTCCGGGTTTCCCCAGGGTGCTTTTCATTCAGTCCCACCCCCACCCCCACCCCCATTTGATTCCCGCCCCCCCCATACTTTCTCTTTCTTGTCACTTAACTTCAGAATCTTTTCCACTCAGTCATGTTTTACTCTTTCCAAAGGAAGATGTGAAGGAAGGAGAACCTTAGGAACCTCTCATAGATTTCTGTAGCTACCCAAACAGCTCCCCACCCTGTCTGTCCTGCCCAATGTGGAAACAGCATTGAATTTCAAGTCCTTCATGCCCCAGCCCAGTGGAACAGCCACTTGGATTCCACATGGCAATCGTGAATCAAGCAGAAGAGTGGAATTGTCAGAATTTGAGGAGACAGGACCAGGGAACAAGAAAAAGCTCTTGCCCGTGTTTTGGTGCTGGGAGCACTCCTTTGAGTCTGGTGCCATCAAGTGGTTACCAGGAAATACTGGGTGTTTGAACCTAGAGTTAAACGGAATCTTATGGATTATAATGATTCTAGTAACAATAATAATTATCATTTATTGAATGCTTACTGTGTGCCACTGCTGTGCTAAGTTCCTGATATATAGTTTTTTAAAATTTTATCTTCAAGATAGCCCTATATGGCAAGTATGACTATCCCTGTTCTAAAGATGGAGCCCTGGTGGCGACAGTGGTTAAGAGCTCAGCTGCTAATTAAAAGGTCAGCAGTTTGAATCCACTAGCCGCTCCTTGGAAACGCTACGGGGCAGTTCTACTCTGTCCTGTAGGGTTGCTATGAGTCGGAATTGACTCGACGGCACAGGGTTGGTTTTTGTTTATTCTAAAGATGAGAAAATGGAAGTTTAGAAATATTTACTAATTTGTCTGGGTCACACAGCTAAGAAAAGGTGGACTCTTCCCAGCTTTACAACAAAATACCTCAAAAGAGTTCTGTATACCCACATTATCCATGTATCCTCCTACTATTTAAAAAAAATTCTTTTTTTAAATTTTGGTGAAAGTATACACATCATTTCAACAATTTCTACATGTACAATTCAGTGACATTGGTTACTTCTTCAAGCTGTGCTACCATTCTCACTATCTTTTCCCACACTATTCCACCACCATTATCTTAAACTCACTGTCCCCTAAGCTTCCCATCCAACCTTTCGAGCTGCCATTGTTAATTTGGTCTCACACAGATACTTCTCTAAAAGAGCGCAATGCTCAAAGCAGATATACTTTACTAATTAAGGTAAGATATTTAAAGGAGCCTTGGTGGTGGGGTGGTTAAGTGCTCAGCTGCTAACCAAAAAGTCAACGGTTCAAACCAGCTAGCTGCTCCATGGGAGAAAGATGTGACAGACTGCTTCCATAAAGATTACAGCCTTGGAAACCCTACGGGGCAGTTCTACTCTATCCTAGAGTGTAACTATAAGTTGGAATCGACTCGTTGGCAATGGGTTTGGTTTTTATTTATTGGTTCAAAGAAGACTTCTAGGAATAGTTTTGGTTTAAGGTTTAAAGTTTAAAGATTATCTCAGGGCAATAGTTTCAGGGCCTCATCCAGCCTCAATGGCTCTAGAAAGTCTGGATTCTATTGAGAAGTTGAAATTATGCTCTGCATTCCCCCCTTTTGATCAGGATTCTTTTATAGAATCTTTGATCAAAATGTTCAGTAATGGTAGCTGGGCACCAACCAGTTCTTCTGTTCTCATGGCAAAGAAGGCAGTTGTTTACGGAGGCAACCAGACATGTATTTGATTTTCTCCTCAGATTCCTGACTTTCCTTCTTCCTCTGTTGGCTTCAGATGAATGGAAACTAATTGTTGTACCTTGGATGGTCTCTTGCTAGTTTTAAGACCCCAGTTGTAATGCAGCAAATTAAGAGGTAGAGCACAAGTACTGAGGAACAATATTAGGCCAGTCAATTGCGACGTCCTTCAAAACCATGCTCTTAAATCTCCAAACCAAGAAAACAAATCCCATGAGGTGTTTAGTTGTGCATAAGCAGCCTCAACAGCTGCTTTTTTTTTTTTGTAAAAATAGATGTAACACAACATTTGACAACACAACATTTATCTAAGACCCTAAGTTTTAGTAGAGATAATCATTGCATAATGATAAAAGTGCAAGTCACCAGAACAGTGTACTAAAATTGAATCAGACTGCAGCTAGTAACATAGCTACAAAATATGCAAGGAAGATATAGACAGAATTACAAGAAGAAATTAATTGAAAAATCTATACACATTTATCTATAATTCATAGATTAAGTAGAAAAATGAATATGATGTAGAATAAGCTTACTGATGGCCTTGTCGGTAATATTTGGAAGTCAAAAGATATCACTTAAAACTGATAAATCAAGCAGTAGTATTTACAGCATATTTAAGAGTACAAAGATAAACTCAAAGAAAATGGAAGGGGGAGGGAGAGGATATAAGCTAATTTTTATGATGGTTCATAATAGAAAACCAATAAGAGCTATCTAAAGAAAGAAAGAACTAAGTATGTTATGTAAAAATAAAATTACTAAGGTAATCCCAAAATATAAATTCTCCTAAATATTTTCAAAAGCTCCAGGTTTAAAAATCACAAAAAAGACATAGTGAAAAAATTTTATAAGTAGTATATTTAACAGAAAATAATAATATCCCCAAATTAGACTGAATGTATTTGCCATATTAATAATTGTAAATGGATTTAACTCATCTATAAAAATAAAGATATTTTATTTTTAGATTAGATTCAAAGGAAATATTCTGCTGTTTGCAATATACGAAAGGCCCACCTAAAATAAAGTAATTTAGACAGTTTCATTTATTAGCTTAACAAATAAAATGATAGACAAAGGCATACCAACAACAACAACAGCAAAAAGGTAAACAGAAAGGAAGCAGAGGTCACAATATTATTATCAAACAAGATGAAATTCAGACCAAAAAATGATGTGAGTCCAAGAAGGGCACTTTATAATGCAAAAGTGTAAAGTTCATAACAGATATATAACTGTTATGTATATTTAAGCTCTAAATAACATACAAGCAACTCTCATAAAGCAGAAATTAAGGTAGATACAAGAGAAATATTCAGAACTGTACTGCTAATAAGATAGTTTAATTTGCTTTTCTCAGGACTAGACAGATCAAGTGGACAAAAAGTAACTATGGATCCAGAAGATATTACTAACACAATAAAAAATGGATCTGATGGAGTTATATTGAACTTTATTGAAAATAGAGAACACAGCTTTTCAAGTTCTAACAGAATAAACCATGTATTACGGCACACAAAAAAATCTCAATGATTCCCAAAATGTAGGAAGTATGCAGATATTATTCTCTGACCATAATGGAACAAACTAAATAATAATAAGAAAATCAGAAAAGATTAAAGGCTCCTCCACATGAAAACTTAAAAAGACTGTTTGTCTCTGAGGCCAGAAAGGAAATAAACTGAAAATTTTCTAAAAAAATGATAATTAAAAATTACATATGAAAACCTTTGGGACATAGCTAAAGTGATGCTCAGAGGCGCATTCATGACCATAATTACTTATACCAATAAAAGGAAAGAATGAAACCAAGTGAATTAAGTGAAAAGAACAACAGAATCAATTAAATAAAGCAGGAGCAGATAATAAAGATAAAATCAGGAATTAAAGACTTAAAACACGGAAAAAAAGTTGAATGAATAAATACAAAAGCTTTTTTTAAACAATTTCAATAAAATAAACAAACTCCTAACAAACCTAATTAAGAAAAAGTAGAGAAATTGAAAGTAAACAAAATAAGAAATGACAAAGGCAAAATTAATACAGTAACAGAGGAAAGATCATGACACTATTTTGCTTAATTTTATAAAAATAAACTTGAAACCTTGGATTAAATGAATAATTCTCTTGAAAAATATACCCAAACTGACCCCTGTAAAGGTGGAGTATATAGACTGATTTTCATAGAAGAAAGAGAAATCTTAACGAGCTACTCACAGAAAAACAACAGGTCCAGATATTTTCACAGGGAAATATAATCAAATCTTTTTTTTTTAAACAATATTCTATTGTGTTTTTGGTGAAAGTTTATGCAGCAAATTAGGTTCCCATTTGACAATATCTATACAAATTGTTCAGTGATATTAGTTACGTTTTTTACAATGTATCAAAATTCTCTTTAATTGTGTTCTGGTTGTTCCATTTCCAGTGCTCTTGTTTCCCTGCCCCCTTATCTTCTCACTTTCGCTTTAGAGTGTTAATCTTTTGCTCTCATATACATTAATGGAGTACCATACTCACAGGAAATATCCTTTATTTTGGGTGCCAATCTGTTCTTTCACTGAAAGATGACCTCTGCGGATAGTTTCGGTATAATCAAATCTTCAAAGAACAAAAAGATAATTCCATATCCTAATTAAATGACTCAAAAGCATAAAAAAGCATTCTTTTAATAACATAAAATTGACGCTAAACTATGACAATTCACAAAAACAAAAACTGTAGATAAATTTTATTTATTAATATTTATGCAAAAATCCTAAATAAAGTGTTACAAACAGAATCTAGTACAGATTGTTGAGTTTGTTCCAGAGTACCTTTGTGAAGTTCATAATATTTATAATTATAGTGGGTATTTCCCAGGAATAATGAGTTCAACTGAACAAATTAGTAGAACAAAACTCCACCAATACAAAATTTTCCATGGTGAGGTGATAGACAAAACCATGATTGGAAAATAGTATCACATAGTATGTATAAGTCAATACTTTGAATGAATCCACCCATCCATATGTCACATCAAAGAAGTGATTGCTGATTAGAGCCCGTAGTCTTTAGTTCCTCAGATCCCAAATGAATTCTCACTGGGTGGGATCATGAGCTTGCCTTGGACACCCCAAATTCCAACTCCTGTTGCTCCTCATATCTCTTCCTTCTTACCTTTCTGTACATGCAACATCTCCCTCAAGTTTGGGATCCCAATCACCACTGAGGGAGAATTAAGCAAGTGTTTTGAGCTGGCAAAATTTTTAGTCTAGTACAATCTTTTCATTTAAACTGTAGCTCAACACATGGTGTTATTGAAAAAATATGCTTTAACAGGAGAAGATGAAAATAACCCAAATAAGAACTGAAATGGAGGACGTTACAACAGATCTAACTGAAATAAAAAGGATCATAATACAGTATTATGAACAGCTATACTCTAACAAATTTGAAAACCTAGAGGAAATGGACAAATTTCTAGAAATGCTCTACATGCCCAAACTAATACAAAGTGATGTTGAAAATCTGAACAGACCCATAACAATAGAAGAGACTGAAAAGGTAACTGAAAAAACTCCCAACAAAAAAAAGCCCTGGCCCAGATGACTTCACTGGAGAATTCTAACAAACATTCAGAAAACAGCTTACACCAGTAGTACTCAAACTATTTCAGAACATAGAAAAGGAAGCGACACTTCTGAATTCATTCTGAAGCCTGCATAACCCTGATATGAAAACCAGGCAAAGACACCACAGAAAAAGAAAATTACAGACCAATATCTCTCATGAATATAGATGCAAAAATTCTTAACAAAATTCTAGCCAATAGAATTCACCATCATTTTAAAAAAAATACACCATAATCAAATAGGATTCATACCAGGTATGCAAGGATGGTTCAACATTAGAAAATCAATCCAAGTAATCCACCACATAAATAAAAGGGAAGAAAAGAATCACATGATCATCTCAATTGACACGGAAAAGGCATTCAACAAAGTCCAACACCCATCCCTGATAAAAACTGTCAATAAAATAGGTATAGAAGGGAAATTCCTCAACATAATAAAGTGCATCCATACAAAACCAACAGCGAACATTCTTAATGGAGAGAGGCTGAAAACATTCCCCTTGAGAACAGGAACAGGACAAGGATGCCCTTTATCACCACTCCTATTTAATATTGTGCTGGAAGTCCTAGCTAGAGCAATAAGGCAAGAAAAAAAATAAAGGGCATCCAAATTGGTAACGAAGAAGTAAAACTGTCCCTATTTGCAGATGATATGATACTATACATAGAAAACCCAAAAGACTCCATGAGAAAACTCCTGGAACTAATAGAAAGATTCAGCAGAGTAGCAAGATGCAAGATAAATATACAAAAATCAGTTGGATTCCTATATGATAATAAAGAGAATGATGAAAAGGAAATCAGGAAAACAATACCATTTATAATAGCCTCTAAAAAAATACTTAGGAATAAATCTAACCAGGGATGTAAAAGACATATACAAAGAAAACTACAAAACACTACTGCAAGAAACCAAAAGAGGTCTACATAAATGGAAAAACATACCATGCTCATGGATAAGTAGACTCAACTTTGTGAAAATGACAATTCTACCCAAAGCAATTTACAAATACAATGCAATCCCGACCAAAATACCAACAACATTCTTTAAAGAGATGGAAAAACTAATCATTAACTTTATGGAAAAGGAAGAAGCCCCGAATAAATAAAGCACTATTGAAGAAGAAGAATAAAGTAGGAGGACTCGCATTACCTGACCTCAGAACCTACTATAGAGCTATGGTAGTCAAAACAGCCTGGTACTGGTACAATGACAGACAAATTTACCAATGGAATAGAATTGAGAACCCAGATGTAAGGCCATTCACCTATGGTCACCTGATCTTCGACAAACACCAAAGTCCATCAAATGGGGAAAAGACAGTCTTTTTAACAAATGGTGCTGGCAAAACTGGATGTC
>NW_004444318.1:245308-248531 GCF_000243295.1 Trichechus manatus latirostris
CTAGATAACTGGGATCTTCTAAAAATTATACACTTAAGCTCATCAAAAGACTTCACAAAAAGAGTAAAAAGAGAACGTAGAGACTGGGAAAAAGTTTTGGACATTACAAGTCAAACAAAGGTCTAATCTCTAAAATCTATGAGAAAATCCAACACCTCTACAACAAAAAGACAAATAATCCAATTAAAAAATGGGCAAAGGAAATGAATGGACATTTCACCAAAAAAAGACATTCAACTGGCTAACAGACACATGAAGAAATGCTCTTGATCACTGGTCATTAGAGAAATGCAAATCAAAACCACAATGAGATACTATCTCACCCCGGCATTACTGGCACAAATCAAGAAAACAGAAAATAAAAAATGTTGGAGAGGCCGTGGGGAGATCGGAGCTCTTATGTACTGCTGGTGGGAATGCAAAATGATACAACCATTTTGGAAAATGATATGACACTTCCTTAGAAAGCTAGAAATAGAAATACCATATGAGCTGGCAATCCTACTCCTAGGAATATATCCTAGAGAAATAAGAGTCCTCACACGAATAGGCATACGCCCACCCGTGTTCATTGCAGCATTGTTCACAATAGCAAAAAGATGGAAACAACCTAGCTGCCCATCAACAGACATAGTACATACTCACAATGGAGTACTGTGCAATGATAAAGAACAATGATGAGTCTGCAAAGCATCTCACAACATGGATGAATCTGGAGGGAATTAAGCTGAGTGAAATAAGTCATTCAAAAAAGGACAAATACTGTATGAGACCACTACTACAAAAACTCATGAAAGGGTTTACACAAAAAGAAATAATCTTTGATGGTTACGAGGGAGGGGAGAGGTGGGGTTGGAAAAACACTAAATAGGCAATAGATAAGTGGTAACTTTGGTGAAGGGTAAGACAGTACACAGTATTGGGGAAGCTAGCACAACGTGTCCAAGGCAAGATCATGGAAGCTCCATAGACACATCCCCTGAGGGACCGAATTGCTGGGCTGAGGACTGTGGGGACCATGGTCTCGGGGAATATCTAGCTCAATTGGCATAACATGATGTATAAAGAAAATGTTTTACATTCTACTTTGGTGGGTAGTGTCTGGGGTCTTAAAAGCCTGTGAGCAGCCACCTAAGATACTCCACTGGTCTCACCCCATCTGGAGCAAGTGAGAATGAAGAAAACAAGATACAAGGGCAAGATTAGTCCAAAGGACTAATGGACCACAACTACCATGGCCTCCACCAGACTGAGTCCAGTACAACTAGATGGTGCCCAGCTACCACCACCGACTGCTCTGACAGGGATTACAATAGAGGGTCCTGGACAGAGCTGGAGAAAAATGTGAAACAAAATTCTAACTCAAGAAAAAGACCAGACTTACTGGCCTGACAGAGACTGGAGAAACCCCAAGAGTATGGCCCTCAGACACCGTTTTAGCTCCGTAATGAAGTCACTCCTGAGGTTCACCCTTCATCCAAAGATTAAATATGCCCATAAAACAAAACGTGACTAAAGGGGCACACCAGCCCAGGGACAAGGACTAGAAGGCAGGAGGTGACAGGAAAGCTGGTAATAAGGAACCCAAGGTCGAGAAGGGACTGTGTTGATATGTCGTGGGGTTGTTAAGTAATGTCATAAAACAGTATGTGTACTGTTTAATGAGCAGCTAGTTTGTTCTGCAAACCTTCATCTGAAGTTCAATTTTAAAAAAATGCTTTAATTCTCTGTGAAGTAACTCAGATTATTTTTATAACTATTCCAAGGTAACACAGGGTGGTCTGGATTATGTTTCTGGAGATGGGAGGGAGTAGAAAAAGAAAAAAGTATTTAAAATAAGTTTAGAAAATACATAACAGATAGATTATTTCAATTTTAAATTCACAAAAATAGCAATTGAAGGAGTATTTGTGTCAGGCAATAAGGGAATAATGATTTTATACCAATCTCAAAAAACAACTATACATATCCACACTCAGTTTCTCTCATTTCCCCCAGAGAATAGGAAGAGAAAGAGGAAGAGGGATGCAAAATATGGGCTTGAGTGAAAAATCAAAGAAAACCTGTATCTGTATTAGGTAGGGCTCTTGACTGAAGTCAGATAGGAGAAGAAAGCTCAAAACATCCCACTTTAGTTTTCAAGCTCATACAAGTAGAAAACAAAAACAAAAATGTGGGAGAAGGACCTGGGCCAAGATCTCTCCCTTTATTAGATGTCTCCCCCAAACTGTAGAGTTTTTCAGAAGCCCAGGCCCTTCCACTGTAGTCATTGACAGTGGACACAGAAAACGACTCAAAAAAGATTCTAACTGGGTGAATCAGATGCTTCTTTTTTAATTCAAGATGTTTCAGAGGCCATTGAATAGGGAGATTCCTAAGTTGGTAACTAAAGCCTATTGCTTTCTCTTCTTAGTCCCCATAGCCAGGCTCTGTGCCATTGCTTGCCTGCAATATATGAGGCCACCAATTTCCTTTTGTCAGGTAGAGTATAAATTCCTGATGGAGGTCTGTCCTGGCACAAGTGGTTGTAATCATAAAATTCTTTAGTTATTTTTCTCTTTTGTGCATCTTCTTATTATAGAGATGCTGAAGGTATAGGGAAAAAGTACTCCTGGGTTCACTAGTAAGAAATAGAGCACAATGGAAAGAGCACAGCCTATGGACTTACTTACTAGTTATGTGACCCTTGGTTCATTTCTTCACTACTTCATCTGTAAAAGGGAGATAATAGTGTATACGGCAAAGGATTATTGTGATTGTCTTATATAGTGCTGTATAAAACAAATAGCACAAGGAGGTGGCTTTAATAAACGGAAATTTATTTTCTCACAGTTTGTTGTTGTTGTTAGGTGCCATCAAGTCAGTTCCAATTCATAGCGACCCCTGTGTATGGTAGAACGAAACATTGCAGGGTCCTGCACCATGCTCACAATTGTTGTTATGTTTGAGCCCATTGTTGCAGCCCCTGTGTCAATCCATCTCATTGAGGGTCTTCTTCTTTTTCGCTGACCTTCTACTTTACCAAGCATGATGTCCTTTTCCATGGACTGATCCCTCCTGGTAACATGTTCAAATTATGTGAGAGGGAGTCTTGCCATCCTTGCTTCTAAGGATCATGCTGGCTGTGCTTCTTCCAAGACGGATTTGTTCATTCTTCTGGCAGTCCATGGTATATTCAATATTCTTCACCAACACCATAATTCAAAGGCATCAATTCTTCTTT
>NW_004444318.1:249587-251203 GCF_000243295.1 Trichechus manatus latirostris
CTCAGAAATCCACAAATATTAACTATTATATAGGCAAATCAGATTTTAGAGTTATGGGTCTTAGACATATTCACAACAGAAGTAAGAAGGAGTAGTCCTCCCAGCTTTCTGATTCAGCATCCAAATCCTTTAACCTTCCCTCACCATTCACTTGCCATCTAACAACTCCTTCTCTTCCGTCTAAATTCATATACAAGCCCCCATTTAACCTATATTCTCTAGGCCCCCTCTCTATCTTCTCACCTCATTGTCCCTCCTTTAACTCTGAGAAAAGCTGCAGAATTTTCATGGTATTGCCTACAGAGGAGGAGAAAAAGGCTTAGGCTTATGCCTCCTCTACCCTCACATGATTTTACTGATTCTGATAATCTGCAGGTCACTTCCTCATTGACTTGGCCTCAAACAGCGTGTTTTCTCCATTTCCAAATGAGATAAAAAAACATGTGAAAGACTAGAGTGGGTGTGGGTAGGAAGAAGCGAGGAAGTTAAAACTCAATGGTTTAGGCTCCCTCTGATTGCCACCTTCTTACTTAGCTCCACGTGTACCCTTCCTATCTTAGTTAACTAGTGCTGCTGTAACAGAAATATCACAAGTGGACGGCTTTAACAAACAGCAATTTAGTCTCTCACAGTCCAGGAGGATAGAAGTCCAAGTTCAGGGTGCCAGCTCTATGGGAAGTCTTTCTTTCTCTGTCGGTTCTGGAGAAAGGTCATTATCATCAATCTTCCCCTGGTCTAGGAGTTTTACAGCACAGGGACCCTGGGTCCAAAGGGTATGCTCCGCTCCTGGCTCTTCTTTCTTGGTGATGATGAGGTCCCTCTTCTCTCTGCTTGCTTCTCTCTTATATATCTCAAAAGAGATTGACTCAAGATACAACCTAATCCTGCAGCCTGTGTCCTGTTCATGAACATAACTACCTCTAAATCTGCCTCATTAACATCACAGAAGTTAGGATTTACAACACATAGGATAATTACATCAGATCACACAATGGAGGACAACCACACAATACTGAGAATCATGGCTTAGCCAAATTGATACACACATTTTTGAGGGACACAATTCAATTCATAACATTGCCCAACATGTATTCCAAGGATATCTACTTCTAGACATACTATGGTCAGCCTTCTAATTCTTGAATCTTCAAATTTACTTGTGGGATGTGGAGGGGGAGGGTCAACATTCTTGCTCCTGACTTGTATTAGTTAGGTTAAGTTAGGCTAAGCTATAGTAACAAACCTCACATGATGGTCACTTTGTTGTACTGTGGTAGCTTGTGTGTTGCTGTGATGCCGTAAGATATGCCACCTGTATTCAAATATCAGCAAGGACACCCATGGTGGACAAGTCTCAGCCGAACTTCCAGACTAAGACAGATCAGGAAGAAGGACCTGGCAGCCTACTTCTGAAAAAAATTAGCCAGTGAAAACCTTATAAATAGCAGCAGAACATTGTCTGATATAGTGCTGGAAGATGAGCCCCTCAGGTTGAGACACTCTCAAAATACGACTAGGGAAGAGCTGCCTCTTCAAAGTAGAGTCGACTTTAATGATTTGGATGGAGCCAAGCTGTCAGGACTGCCTTAGGCTGGGCTCTCTAGAGAAGCAAAACC
>NW_004444318.1:252641-253851 GCF_000243295.1 Trichechus manatus latirostris
ACTCTGAAAGTTGCTCTTGAATGTAGAGTAGCTAAAGCAAATGGAAGAAATGGTGAAGTAAAAGAGCTGAACAGAAGATTTCAAAGGGTGGCTTGAGAAGACAAAGTAAGGTATTATAATGAAATGTGCAAAGACCTGGAGGTAGAAAACCAAAAGGGAAGAACACACTCTGGATTTCTCAAGCTGAAAGAACTGAAGAATAATTTCAAGACTTGAGTTGCAATATTGAAGGATTCTATGGGGAAAATAGAAAATCAATAATAGAAAATAAAAAATAAAATGACACAGGAAGCATCAAAAGAAGAGGAAAGGAATACACAGAGTCACCATACCAAAAAGAACTGGTCAACATTCAACCATTTCAGGAGGCAGCATATGATCAAGAACCAATGGTACTGAAGGAAGAAGTCCAAGCTGCACCGAAGGCATTGGCAAAAAACAAAGCTCTACGAACGGATGGAATACCAACTGAGATGTTTCAACAAATGGATGCAGCACTTGAAGCACTCACCCGTCTGTACCAAGAAATTTGGAAGACAGCTACCTGGCCAGTCTACTGGAAGAGATCCATATGTATACCCATTCCAAAGAAGGGTGATCCAACAGAATGTGGAAATTATTGAACAATATCATTAATATCACAGACAAGTATAATTTTGCTGAAGATCATTCAAAAGTGGTTACAGCAGTACATTGACAAGGAACTGCAGAAACTCTAGCTGGCCTCAGAAGAGGACGTGGAATGAGGGATATCATTGCTGATGTCAGATGGGCCCTGGCTGAAAGCAGACAATACCAGGAAGATGTTTACCTGTGTTTTACTGAGTATGCTAAGGCATTCGACTGACTGTGTGGATCATAACAAATTATGTGTAACATTTCCAAGAATGGGAATTCCAGAACACTTAATTGTTCTCAAGAGGAACCTGTACATAGACCAAGAGGCAGTCATTCGAACAGAACAAGGGAATACTGCATGGTTTAAAGTTAAGAAAGGTGTGCGTTATGGTTGTATCCTTTCACCATACTTATTCAATCTGTATGCTGAGCAAATAATCTGAGAAGCTGCACTATATGAAGAAGAATAGGGCATCAGGATTGAAGGAAGACTCATTAACAACCTGCATTATGCAGATGACACAACCTTGCTTGCTGAAAGAGAAGAGGACTTGAAACACTTACTGAAGAAGATCAAAGACCACAGCCTTCA
>NW_004444318.1:254979-256634 GCF_000243295.1 Trichechus manatus latirostris
AACAATGATTGTGAGGATGGCGTAGGACTGGGCAGTGTTTTGTTCTGCTGTACATAGGGTCACTATGAGCAGAAACTGACTCAATGGCACCTAACAACAACAACATAGTAACAAATAAGCCCCAGTGCTTAATTAACCAAAGCTAGTTCTCACTTATACACAATCTATTGTAGGTCTGGATGATTCTCTAGGGCAGTTGCCCTCCGTAGTAACCCATCTGATAAGACAACTTTCACATGGTGGTTTCACCATTTTAACACAAGACCTCCTAGGTTGCTTTAGTAGAGGGAGAGAAGAGTCACTCACAGAGTCACTCACTGGTAGTTAAATGCTTTGACCAGGAACTTTTTGTTTACTTTGGTCAGAACTAGTTGCATAGCCTCAGGAGATCAGGAAGTGTAGTGCCTAAGAAGTGGAGGATGCTGGTGAACACTAGTGATGTATTCCACATCTCCTCACCTTTTTCTTTATCTGTCATGCTCTCCCATGGAGGAGGAATTATTATTCTGATTGATCAGATACCATGGTACCGAAGGCCACGTTTACTAGGGGTGGAAGTCATAGTGCATTAAAAGGTTACACAATTAGAACATTTTGATAAAAGATTCTATAGAAGAATCCTGATCAAAAGAGGGAAAATGAAGAAAAGAATTTCAGATTCTCATGGACATCAGAGTTTTTGGAGCCATGGAAGCTGGATGAACCACTAAAACTTTTGCCCTGAGATAATCTTTATACTTTAAACCAAAAATGTTCCCCGAAGTCTTCTTAAAAACCAAACAATAGTTTAGCTTAACTAGTGAAAAATGTCTGCCTTGAGCATTATGCTCTTTTAACACCTATCTATACGGGATCAAATTGACAGCAGCAACTCAAAAGATTAGACAGGAACCTTAGGGGGCAGTGAGTTTATGTTAATGGGGGAGGAACAACTCATAATAAAAGCGTAAGAATGGTTGCACAACTGGAAGAATGTAATCAATGTCACAGAATTGTACACGTAGAAACTTGAATTGGCGTAGGTTTTGCTGTGCATATTCTCAACAACAACAACAACAAAAGTTATACAATTAGATTTCATTTCTCTGTTCTGAACCCAGTTTCTGCCGTTTTGGGCATAATCCCTTGTGACCCAATCTTTCTTCTTCCCTCTTTCTGCCTGGGAGTTCTTAATCCTTTCATATTTACAGCTGCCTGGTGGTAAAAGTGGGATTTAAGAGGGAACATGAGACCATGCTAGTGGGCTCATGCTTCAGAAAAGTACCGTATTTTTTGCAAATAGCGTGCTCACATCAATAACGTGCACACACATATAACGCCTGGAAGTGACAAAATTATGTAAAAAAGTTTCCGCATAGCATGCGCATGCATATGCACGTCTCCTGACATTTCCAGAAGTGAATTTTGGTCTCATTCACCCTCTTCAATAGTCTGAAAATGTTACTTTTGATCATAGTTGCCTAATAAAGGTATAAGCTATGGTCAAGAAGTCACGGATCTACCCCGGTAATCAAAAAATAAATAACAGAAACTGCTGCAACAGGGCAGTTCACAGCTGGCCCTGAGAGCGGTGGAGTTCCTTGTAGCCCTTGTGAGCCCAGGTGTGTCGCGCTGAGAGGGCCCAGGGTCGGGTGGAGGGCTGTGGGTTGGACTCT
>NW_004444318.1:257622-262856 GCF_000243295.1 Trichechus manatus latirostris
TGTTGATACATTTACGTATTGTAGATAATCAGCATTTTAAAAGAGATTCAGATAAACTTTTTGTTTCACAAGCTGTCCACATGTCCTGGGTATCCTGAATTCTAAAATTCTCCGCTTGTTAGACTTTGCTGGTTCAGCTTAAGAAATGAAACATTCCCCACCATTTTAGGAAGGTGCATGTGGCCCACAGACATTGCCACACACGAAATGTCATAGCGCTGTGTGGCTTGAATTATGATGCCTTTAATCATGTTTCGTCAAGATCTGTTTTTCCCCTTTTAGTCTATCTACATTATACTCTTCTTTCAAGCTTTGGCTCAAATATCAACTTTATCATGAACTCTTTCTAGACTACGTTAGAATTTACTCCTCTTCTTGTGTGTCCAAACATTACAAAGTTAATTTTATTCTTCCTGATATTTCAGTGGATTGTTTCTCTGACCCGCCTAGGATGGGTGTTGACTAACTCACCTAGGTTATATATTTCTTGAGGACAAACAACATGTCTGTTTCATCATTGCATAGGCCATAGTATTTACACACTCTCCATTGGCAATGTCATCCACCCCATGGGAAGGGAGATCCTATTGGTCAGAACAAGCCAGGGACAGTGCTAAAGAAGATAGGAGGATACATAATAAACAATCTGTCAAGTACTTCTAGGACTCCATATTATGTAGTATATATATATTTTTTCTTCTTCCCGCAGTCAATTTTCCATACACCTAAACTACTGTCAGTGATTCTGTAGGTAAACAATTCTTGAGGGGTATAACGTGACTTTATGAAAGCACTCTACCCAGCACCTAATGATGCAAAACTCATCTATCTTGATTGGTTATCAGTCTGAGGAGTTTCCAATCCTAAAGAGACCAGGAAGATACCTATACTCATCTTAACGTGTATTTTTTGACTGAGTTGTGTGGGGACAGGCCGCATTCTAAGGAGATTGACCTGATTTTACTGTCTCATTTTTCTTCTCCAGGATGGGTTCTGGGTGGGTTTCCTGGGTGGTGGCTCTATTAGTCAGTCTGATCAGGCTGGATTCCTCTGTGACTCAAGGCAGAAACTCTCCAGGTAAGAACAGAGAAATTTCTTTTTTTAGTTCAAGAATTGGCTGGGGGAGAGATATTTTCCCTATAACTCTAGGCCATAGGCTAGACTGCAAGTGGCTTCTGGCTCCAAAGAGCAGAGTTCTTTGACAGAAAAATACTCCTCCCTCCTTGCCACACACAATGGACTGCTGAGAAAAAGGACTTCCTGTGCCAGAGCCACAGATCGGAGGAGCAGAGAGGCAGGAAGAAGGGAAACATTTTGTCCTGGTTAGAGTCCTTATTGTATCATTCTCAGTCACTGAAAATTGTAAAACCTGGAGCCAGTCTGAGAGTAGCTGCCATTCTTCAGCCAGGAGCTTTCTCTGATGATTGTTACTGTTTCCATATTTATTCAATTGGGGTATCCAACTGGGGACAAAAGAAATGGAAAACAAATGATGTTTCTTCTGGCATTTATTAAACCCTTACTATAGGGTTGCTATGAGTCGGAATCGACACAATAGCAACGGGTTTGGTTTTTTAAAATACGGTCAGAATTGTATTAAGCAGCTTTGAGAAGTAAGAGAAGATGACAACATTATCCCTCTCCTCAGATTACTGGGTACATGTTATTTATCTCTGTTGTTTTTCGAGCTGAGGAGACAGGCTATGCAAGTATGAAGCAATGTTAGACCATGAAAACACATTATTTATCAGCAGAAAACAGGATGTGATGTGCTGAGAACAGAACCTACTTTGAATACCAAAGTCTCAAAAATACAAAAGAGGAACAAACTTAGAGGGAGAGGAACATCGTTCTTAGAGAACAGAAACCACTCTGAGCTTATAACGTCCATTAAACAATGCAAATGAAAAAAAAAATCAGCACAGATCTTAACCGATGACTAAAAATTCAGATTTTTTTTCTGATTCAGAATGTAAAAGAAGATAGAGAAGAATATAAATGGTAAGGAATTGGAGATTGGAGCTTATCTGAAATTAGCTACCGAGTGAGAGATGAATATGGCTTACCCAGGAAGGATGCCACCGTCCTTATGATTTGCTCAGTAGTGCCTGGCGGAGGCCTCTGAACTTAGAAATGAAAGTAAATTTACAACTCCAGATCAGTAGCATTGCTACCCAGTAGCAATGCCCTCAAATGCCATGTCTTTAGAGAGCTCTTTACTGACCAGCTTGCATTATTAACTCCATTTAAGTTTTCTTTTCTTGTTGTTGTTGTTCTCAAGTACACAGGAATTGAGTTAATCTTA
The DNA here is from genome assembly GCF_000243295.1 of Trichechus manatus latirostris. Lineage (NCBI taxonomy): Eukaryota > Metazoa > Chordata > Mammalia > Sirenia > Trichechidae > Trichechus > Trichechus manatus. The sequence continues at coordinate 259,928 of NW_004444318.1, forward strand.
CCCATTGAGTTCACAGCACATTGTAATCACTGATCAGTACAAGGACTCTCCCTTTTTTTTAATCTCCATTCTCATTCCTTCCACTCCATAGATATCCATTCTGATGAGTCTGGTATGTCTTTAAATATAAGGGTGGCCTTTAAAATCATGTAGTATTGTTTTTCTGTTTGTATTTTAAAATTTTAATAAATGTAATTGTGCATTGGACTCTATTCTGTTTTTCCTTACACTTAACACTATGGCTTTTCAAAAGTGATACAGGGATGTTTGCGGCACTGACGGAGCTTGGGAAGCCTGATGCTGTTGGATGTGAACTTAAACTCATCTTTATCAATGGGGAAGCAGGCTCAGGGAGGGGAAGTGTCTTTTCTTCCTTTCCTAAGTTAAACTGCTTGATAGAGCACTAGAATTTAAACTGAGACCTAATCCAGGTCCACTTACCAGTTTGTCTTTTAAACTTTTCCAGATCTTCAAATCTAAGACGAGTATTAGAATGCTAGGGAAATAACAGTCATACTTTTCTTACCTATGAGTACTAGTAAAATAGCTTTGGAAAGTTAAATAACTTTGGAAAACATGAGAAGATTAGAAATGAGGCACAGTGTTTGAAAGTTAATATATAGTTCAAACTAATCACTATCAATATTAGTAAGGTACTTTAAAAGTAGAAAATCATAATGGACAATGGAGTTGAATTTTTGTTTATTCCATTTCAATGACAGTGTCTGATAGAAAAGTCCTAGAAGAAGGTTTAAACTAACCTTACATTCCTTACCACCACGTTGTTGTGAATACTAGAACTGTAGGTACAGATGATGATGGTAATAATAATAATAATAAAAGGCATCTTCAAACCATGGATTAATATTAATTCTTTTTCAGCATCAACAGAGGTAATGGTTAGCGCCAATGGAGGTGGTGAGGTCTCTGAGCAAGAGTATAAAAAAAAAGGCCTAAAAGTAAAACTCTTGGAGAAAATTCTTAGTGAGTGGAAGGTAGAAGGGGAGTTTAATTTTACATCTTTATGTACCTGTTTGGTGTTTCTTTGCCTCTCCCCTATCCCTCCTCCACTTTATTCCAGAAGGAACGTGTAGAATGAACCTACTCAGGGCAAAGGTGTTATTGAATTATTCTATGTGGGGCTGGATCTTTTTGACTTGGTAATAAAGGGAGTTAAAACCTTAGTCTTTTGAAAGTTTGGCTAGGAGAACCCTAGCACAGTGTCTGACATAGAACAGAGTTGATAAATATTTGTTGACTAAACAAATGAATGAATGTTTATGTCTCTTAGGACTCTCCCTTTGGCTTGCTTCTTTGGGTTGCATGTCTCCTGTTTGGCTGCTCTGGTAGGATGGGCCTTGGGCTTTTTCCCATCATGGATGTCTTTTTGCTAAGAGGAATCAGGGTGAGGCCTAAGAGAAGAAGAACCTACTTTAAACTATTTACTGAGCTCAAAAGGCCTCCCCTCAAATCCATGTACTCTGATATAATTTACTAGGCATGTGTTTCCTAAACATGGGGGCTGGCTCATGGTCCCTTTTTTTTTTTTTTTTTTGGTTTTCCAGAAGATTTTGTGATTCAGGCGAAGGCTGACTGTTACTTCACCAATGGGACAGAAAAGGTGCAGTTTGTCGTTCGATTCATCTTTAACTTGGAGGAGTATGTACGTTTCGACAGTGATGTGGGGATGTTTGTGGCATTGACGGAGCTGGGGAGACCTGATGCTGAGCGATGGAACAACCGGACGGATATATTGGAGAGGAGCAGAGCTTCTGTGGACGTACTCTGCAGATATAATTACAAACTTGGTGCATCCTTCACAGTGGGGAGAAAAGGTGAGGTCGAAGATGGGGTCTGGTGGGGTTCAGAAAATCTCCCCCATGCAAACCTGGCCATAGTTCTTCTTCCTTATGATAGGCAATTATCTGCTTCAGGATAAACGGCCTATAAACAGGGGAGTCTGTGTGTATGTTCTGTTTTCAACAGTGACCAACCCATTTTTCTCACAGGTCAGGTCACTGTGGTCTTGGTCCTAGACTCTCAAGTCTTCAGGGACTTTAAGGACTAGTGTACTCTCATAGAAGAGATAATTGTGGAAGTGTCTGATAAGGCTTAAGTCCTTTTTAGGGCATTGGCACACCCGGTTCCTGAGCCTTGGGGCAGAGGTTTTCCCACTCTTCGGTTTCCACTGGGGTCTGGGGAAGAGACTGGAGGCAGAGATTAGTCTCTAAAGAAAGTTGATAGTTTTCTCTTACACTGTCTCATCTCCCTCTCCCTTCCTAGTGCAACCGGAGGTGATGGTGTATCCAGAGAGGACCCCATCCCTACAACACCCCAATTTACTGCTCTGCTCTGTGACAGATTTCTATCCAGGGAACATCAAGGTCAGATGGCTCCGGAATGGGCAGGAAGAGAAAGATGGGGTCATGTCCACTGGCCTTATCAGGAATGGAGACTGGACTTTTCAGATTATGGTGATGCTGGAAATGACCCCTGAACTTGGAGATGTCTACACCTGCCTTGTGGACCACTCCAGCCTGCTGAGCCCTGTTTCTGTGGAGTGGAGTGAGAGTCAGCTTCTGTGCTCTCTAGGCCTGACTCAGGATCATACTGAATCTATATGGGGCCTGTGTTACCTCTGCACACTTCTTGGTCACAACACCAATTCTTTTCCCTAATCTGGGCGAGTCACAGAGATCTGGAGTCCTTGGGCTAAAGTGGGAGTAAACATTGCAGATATCTATCCTGTACCTTCCAAGCCCTGGTGGTACAGTGGTTAAGAGCTCAGCTGCTAACCAGCCAAAAGGTTGGCAGTTGGAACTGTCAGCTGCTCCATGGGAGAAAGATGTGGCACTCTGCTTCTGTGAAGATTAAAGCCTTGGAAATTCTATGGGGCAGTTCTACTCTGTCCTATAGTGTCGTTATGAGT
>NW_004444318.1:264588-265831 GCF_000243295.1 Trichechus manatus latirostris
TGTAGCCCTTTTCTTGTGTTTCTGTATCGTCTATTCACCCACACTTGTATCTGTTGACACTATAGGTTAGTTGTGCCCAGATTTTTTATATGTTTTTTATGTCACTTATAATTTCTTTTCTTTATGATTAATCTGTTGAAAAACACCTGAGTTTCCCACAGTCTGCATCTGGCTGATTGCACACACATAGTGTGATTTAACATGTTCCGGTGTCTGCATTTCTTGCAAATTTGCATCTGGGTGCAAGCAGGATCTGACTCGGGTAGTATAGTCTTTTACCATGAGGCACATAATTGTCTTTTATGATGTTATAGCCACTGATGCCATTGCTGAGGTCCATTCATTCATTGGGGATTGCAAAATGGTGATAATTCTATCGTTCCTTCCCTATTTATATGCTCTATTATTTCTATAAAGAGACACATCTCATCATTTACTATTGGGCTGTCCAATGATACAGTGGAAAGGCAGGATCAATGTTTCATTCTTTTTATTTACCAATTTTCAAGATAATGAATTTGTTTCCTACTGTCATTCAAAGGTGACCAACTAAGTTTTGGTATCATTATGAACTCAAAGATTTAAACGTACTTGATGGGTTTTAATCCATTTCCATTTTTATCCTTGTTGAAGCTCAAATGTTTCATCTTTAAGCAGTGGAAACTTCTTCAAGAAGCCCATGAATTCTTTTGATAAGACTTTTTATTTCCTTGTTATCTGATATGACAAGATGTTCCAGGTGCATCTTGTACATTTCTTGCTCAGACCTGGAGTCAGCCATTTCTCCAGAAAGCCCTGGTTTATTTTAGCAAGAAATGTCATTAAAGACCATAATCCAGACTTAGGAATTGGTCATTGTGTCAGGGCTTCTTCATGGACACACACACACACACACACACACACACACTTAAATAAAAAATTAATCTCTTCTATATTATGTCTGCATCTCCCTTCTTCCAAGACTTCTGGTTTTTAAGGACACAGGGAAAGACACAGTTAGACTATCCACAGTTACTCATTTGCATTTCTCATTGTCTTAGTCATCCAGTGCTGCTACAACAGAAATACCACAAGTGGATGGCTTTAACAAAGAGAAATTTATTTCATCACAGTTAAAGTAGGCTAAAAGTCCAAATTCAGGGCATCAACTCCAGGGGAAGGCTTTTTCTCTCTGTTGGCCTTTTTCTCTTTGGTGTTCCCTGGAACTAGGAGCTTCTCGGTGCAGGGACCCTGGTCCGAAGGA
>NW_004444318.1:267570-274452 GCF_000243295.1 Trichechus manatus latirostris
ATGGAGGCCAACCACACAATTCTGGGAATCATGGCCCAGCCAAATTGATACACACATTTTTTGGGGGACGTAATTCAAACCATGACACTCATATTAACATACACAGCAGTCTAAGGATCATAATACTCATACTAAACCGAAAACCAAACCAAACCCAGTGCAGTTGAGTCGATTCTGACTCATGGTGACCCTATGTGTTACCGAGTAGAACTGAGCTCCAAAGGGCTTTTTAAGGCTGTAATCTTTACAGAAGCAAATCACCAGGCCTTTGTCTTCTGTGGCACCGCTTGGTAGGTTCGAACTACCAACCTTCAGTTAGTAACTGAGAGCAAATTGTTTGCCCCACCCAGGGACATAATACTCATACTACAATCACCAAAATGATTACTGAAAACAATTAAAATTTCTTAGTTTTTGTTCTCCATATTATTCCTCCATTTTTATAGTCGTAGTATACCTAAATGATTGGATCACATGCCACCATATACAATACTCACTCCCTTTTTAGTATCACTTCTGTGAGTAACCACATGTTTAATGTTCACCATCATACCTTATGTCAATGTCCCTCTGATCCAGTGGTTTTCTAAGTGTGGTCTGAGGACCCCTGGGGGTCCCTAGGACTCTTTCAGGGGGGTTTATGTGGTCAAAACTATTTTCATAATAATACTAAGATTCTGTTTGCCCTTTTCACTGTGTTGATATTGGCACTGGTGCTACAAAACCTATGATGGGCAAATCGATGCTTTAGCACAAATGAAGGCAATGACACTAAGCTGTACAAGTAGTCATTGTATTCTTCACTGCCACCCAGCTGCAGTAAAAATAAACAAATAAAAAATAAAAAAGGGAAGTTTCATTTAAGAATGTCCTTCATGAAACAATAAAAATGATTTAGTTTTACTAAATCTCAACTCTCAAGTATAGATCTTTCTAATGTCTTATCTTTAATATGTCTATGACTTATTCATTTTTTTGTATCTCCAGAGCTCAACTGGCTGTCAATCACAATATACTTCATAAAGTATATGTACTTCATATAGAATATGACTACACTTTGCCCCTGCCTTGCTACCAGCTTCCACCAATAAAAACAAATCCATCCAGTCGTTGTCCCCTCTGCCACATCACATCCTCAGAGCAATAACCCTGGATGCTACACAATAAACATAAAGTTTCTGAACTTCTTCCACTTGGGTAAGGATTTACAGTTCATTTCTCATCCCTGATCCTCCTCCCTCCCTGCTCTGCTTGCAGGTTTTAGTTTTTGTGGCTCTCGGGACATGGGGTTTCCGTGTCTTTCATGTTCTGACTTGGATGGTGTCTTAGTCATCTAGTGTTGCTATAACAGAAATACCACAAATGGGTGGCTTTAACAAAGAGAAATGTATTTTCTCACAGTCTAATAGGCTAGAAGTCCAAATTCAGGCCATCAGCTACAGGGCAAGCCTTTCTCTTTCTGCTGGCTATCTTTCACTGGACTAGGAGCCTCTCTGCGGAGGGATCCGGGGTCCAAAGGCAGTGCTATGCTCCTGGTGCTTCTTTCTTGGTGATATGAAAGTCCCCAACTCCCTGCTTGCTTCCCTTTCTTTTCATCTCTTGTAAGAATAAAAGGTGATGCAGACCACACCCCAGGGAAACTCCCTTTACATTGGATCAGGGATGTGACCTGAGTAAGGGTGTTACATCCCACCGTAATCCTCTTTAACATAATCTAATCTTGCCTCATTAACCACAGGCAGAGATTAGGATTTACAACACACAGGAAAATTACAATCACAAAATGGAGGACAACCACACAATACTCATGGCCTAACCAAGTTGACACACATTTCGGGAGGACACAGTTCAATCCATGCCAGGTGGTGAGCAGCAGTGTTGATCATGTCAATCTCACTTGTCTTCTTTGCTCTTTAAATGCTTTGTATTCAATCTGGAGGCACAACTTTTGATGGACTGTCAGCGAGAGTGTTCCTGGTCTCCCTCTGGCCTCCACAAGACTGTATTTTCTGCCTTCCACTGTCAATTGAGTGTAAGATTACATGGAGTGCCCGGGGCAGCAAAGATTTCACCCAGGATTTGGTCTGAAGCTGCCTTCCTGACGCTTGCTTCATCAGGAAGCTCCTTCCTTTTCAACATTGTCCCAGGGAGGTATGGGGTCTTCTTTGGGTTCTAGCCCAAGCTTGTAGTGGGGGAGGGGGAAGGTAGATGGGAGAGAGACAGCCGCAGGTCATGAGTGGGTGGGGCGGGGCTTGGGGGCAGAAAGATCTGCGCTTAAAGAAGACCGCGTTTTCAAGTCAAAATCGGAGACACCGTCACGATGCTGAATTAACCACCAAACAAAATTCCAGATGCTAAAAGTTCAGAAATTTAACAATCTTAAACTTGTCTTGCTTTGTTATGTTCTGAGTCTCTCCTGCGAGGATGTGATGTGGCACTTTGATCACCAGATGGCGATCGAGACCATAATTAAAGCTTGTTTTCTCAATTTCCGCTTTCGTGGGAATCCCCTTGGATGCTGGAGACTTTTAAGGGGCTTTCCCCACGTTGGCTTCGCGTCTGCTTCCATGCTCACATTACCTCTGTCGGTGAGGATCAACAAAGGGCGTGGGGGGGTGGGGGCGGGGAATATAGAAATTCATAGAAGGGAGAAGAGGGGGTGGGAAGCTTTCCAGACCAGCCACAGAAGCCGTCTAGTTTTGTGCCTTGTCTCTGCTTGTCTCTTGTCCCATCTCTCCTCTTTAAGCCGCTTACCCTGTTAGTGTGTTCTTTAATTACTGCAATCGCCATCCTTACTGCCGCAGCCTCCAGCTGTAGCAACAGAGACCTGGGCCAAAGATAAATCGAATTTTAATAATCTATAAAATGCTCTCATGGATACAAAACAAAATCTGGTAATGTAAACCTTAAAAGAAGCAAGTCCATTTGGCAAATTGGCTATTCATTGACCTCAAATCACTTCCCATTCACCCTGAGATGTCCTTAGATACCTAGTGACAGTCTAAGGGCTAGTTGCAGATGACAAAGTAATTCTACTAGTACCAAGCTCCACAAGGGCAGGAGTTTTGCCTATTTTTATTCACTGATGTATTCCCAGTGCCTAGGATAGTGTCTGGTCTAAAGTAGGCACTCAATAAGTATTTGTTGAATGAAAGAATGGAAACTTAGAAAACTCGAGGCCAAGATAGTCTGCATAGTTTACCCAGTGGCAGGGCCAGCCCTACAACTCAGGTTTGGTGTTCTTTTCACTAACTTTTACCATCCAACAATATTTTCATTTTGAGTCTTTTAGTAATAATTATTGAATGAAAGGCTTCATCCCTTCTTTTTTTTTTTTATATTGTGGTGAAAATATACACAAGAACACATATACCAATTTAACTATTTCTACATGTATAATTCAGTGACATTTATTACATTTTTCTAGTTTTGCAACAATTCTCATTCTCTTTTTCCAAATTATTCCATTAATCCTCTCTTAAAGCAATTTAACCCAATACCGTCAAGTCAATTCTGACTCATAGCGACCCTATAGGACAGAGTAGAACTGCCCCATAGGGTTTCCAAGGAGCGGCTGGTGGAGTTGGACTGCCAACATTTTGGTTAGCAGCTGAGCTCTTAACCACTTACCACCAGGGCTCCTGAAGCAATTTAGCCATCAGAGAACTGGAAAGGGGATTTTCTTTTTCTTTTTGTCAAAAGACCATCTGAATGATGTATATTACTTCCTTTTTTCCACCTTGACCACATTCATTAGCGTCTTCTCTCTTCTTCCCTAGACCAAAAGCTTTGTTTAGCATTAAGTATTTTCATGCCAAAAAGAACTTCCTTACACCTTATCTGAATATGAATATAAATAAAAATGTTTATGTCTACATTTATGTCTTTATGTTTATATCTATCTATACACAAACACACAGACACACACGAATAAAATTGCTACCTGGTATTCCTTGAGAGACATTAAAATTCCTGCCCTCTTATACACTGGAACATGCTACGTAACAGCGGCATCACTAGGGAGGTGCGGGGAGGGGGGTGCAGACCACACCAAGTGACACTGTCAGAGGGGGTGACACCAAAATGACTGTCTATAACATTTTTGTGCAATGTCTCAGCAGAAATTTATTATTTTTTACAAAAATATCCCCGCAGTTAGTTAACAACAATAAAACAAACAAAAAGAAAACAACAAAACATTTTTCATAAGCCCAGCTTACAAGTGACAATATACCTATAAGTCTAAAACTCTATGCTTATTTACTTTTTGAACCTTCTAATGCACTCTGGTCAGAGCTGTCATTATTACCCAATTACAATGATGCCTTGAATCACGTGGTTTTGTTTGCATGCGCTACACTGTTGTTTTCCTTGCTGCTAGTGTTTTTATAGTCACTGATTTTGTCAAATTTTTTGGTGCTTTAGCTACAATATTGTAGTAATTAGTATTTTTTGAACCTATACCAATAACTTTTTTGAGAATGAAGAAGTAATTAAAGGAAAAGAATGATATACGGGAATTATGATTTACGAGTAACATTAGTACAAAAAACACAAAAAACATTACTAAGGATTCCGTATGGTCTGGTACTGGAGGAGGTCCATGGGGGAAGGTGACACCATGAGTTACTGCACTGAGTGACACCAATCCTAGTGACGCCACTGCTGTACAGAATTGTTCATGTGAATTACAACTCGACTGCAGATCAGTTCCTGCAACTTTGCAACTCAAAGTATCTGCTTCTCTTTGCTGGCCAAGAGACGATTTTTAGTAGGTGGCCTCTTCAGGTCTTGAATGGTTATCATATAATGCATCCTTTATTTTTCTTTCTTCTGTAAGTTATCATTAGGGAAAGCAGAAGGTTGTAGAAATATGGCATTTCTGGGTTCCATAGTATGTAGTCCACTACTCATCTGTCAGTTCGTCATACTATCGTGGCTTGCATGTTGCTATGATACTGGAAGCTATGCCACTGATATTTCAAATACCAGCAGGGTCACCTAGGGTGGACAGGTTTCAGCAGAGCTTCCAGACTAAGACAGAGTAGGAAGAAAGGCTTGACAATCAACTTCTGAAGATTAGCCAATGAAAACCATATGGATCAGGACATATTGTCCAACTGTACTCAAACATGCCAGTGATCATGGGAACAACAACATAGTATGTAGTATAACGTATTAGGAGGAAGGTCAGAATTTCTACCCATCTTATGTGGCCTACAGAGGTTGCCACAAATAAAATGGTGTAACTATGTGTAGTTTAGAAGAGAAGCTTATAAAGATCACATTTTGTCTCAAAAAAAGTCTTTCTCAAATGTGATGCAAAGCTATCTCCTATCTATATATCCCCAATTCAATTGATTGTTAAGAATTAGAAACATTCAGAGGAAAGAGCAACAGCAAGAGCAATGGCAATGGCAATACAAGATTTGATTAATCATATACATCCCTATAATCATATGTATGGCCTCATCATCATATATATCCATGTAATATTAAAATATTAGAGTTAGAGACAACTTTAAGAGCGTGCCTGGTCTGGAATCTTGGTTTCAGGGAATACTTTTGCCCTCTTTATCCAGATTAACTAAAACCAAACCAAGCCAAACCCATTGCCTTTGAGTCAATCCCAACTCATGGCGACCCCACATATTACATAGTAGAACTGTTCCATAGGGTTTTCTTAGCTGTAATCTTTACAGAAGCAGATTGCTTGGTCTTTCTTCTGTGGCATTGCTTGGTGGATTTGAACCGCCAACCTTTAGGTTAGTAGAGTTGGGTGCAAACCATTTGCACCACCAGGGACCTATACAGATAACTAGAGAGGTAAAATCAGTGGTTTTCAACTTTATCTTGCCTAAGAATTGCCTGGATTGCTAATTAATAAGTTACTTGCTAGGTCCCACTCTAATAAATTCTGATTGCGTAGTTTTGGCTCTCTCTTACTCTGGGTTGGAGTGTGTGACTTTTCCTTGATCTAAACCTAGACATTCTTTCCTCAAAGCAACGAGAACCACTGAGTGCACATGTGCTCATATGACCAGAAGAGACAGGAAATGAAAGATGTTGGGTCATGGTCAAGTCCTACCTTAGTGCACCACTTCTCACGTTGAGAAGATAATGGTAGGAAATAGAGCTGGTCAGGTGACTACAAGGATACCATTCATCAACCCACAAGAGGCAGGTAAGGTAAGTTAATAAAGCCGGCTGTGTGGCAATGTGGTGACCACAGCCTTGTTTTAAAGGTCAGCTACAGCCCATCTGCTTGTTGTCAGAATCCAGTTTTTTTTTTTTGGAAAAAGAGAAGTCATAAATCTGTAGATTTTTACGTGAAATCAGATTTGCTGGTGTGAGTCAATCCTGCAAGCATCAAATAAGTCACATTTAAAGTCCAAATGTGGTGCAAGAGGCTCACTTTTAAAGCCTCAGGCTCATGATGTCAGATGTAAAAGGAGAAACAGAAAATGCGTACTTCACGTTTGTGCATTTAACATACAGGTGCAGAGGGACTTTGCCCATGAGAACACCTGACCCAGTCAATCAATACTTATCCATCACCTACTCATCTAAAGATGATGCTGAAATTACACAATTTAGAAATAAAATAATCTAGTCGTTAAAAACACCAGTAAGTATGGACATAACAAACAAATAAAAGAAGCCAGGCAACTAATCAAAATATGCCATCAATAAGACTTCTTTATTAAAAATCCACAAAGTTAGTTGTGAACTTAATATTTAACCAATCTGAAGGACTGAAGTGCATAATATTTTTAGTTTATTATTCTTTTTATTGTACAGTTGACTTGCTTTCTTTTAGCTAAGGAGAGATGATTATTCTTTCAGGTGAATATATTGTTTAAGATTGCAATTTGGATTAAT
>NW_004444318.1:275114-276744 GCF_000243295.1 Trichechus manatus latirostris
AGAGGCCCTGGTGGTGCAATGGTTAAAGAGCTCAGCTGCTAACAGGAAGTTTGGGACAGTTCTTCTCTGTCTCAGGGTCACTATGAGTTGGAATCCACTTGATTGCACTGGGTTTTTGGGTGGGTGCTTAATGTGCACTGACCATCTGCTGATTGCATCATGCAGGTACTGGACTCAATGAGAGAGCAGCAAGTGAACACCTCACGGATTAGTAGGAATAGATGAGCTATTTTTACCTGAGACCCAGATACAATCTCAGATAACACTGTTACTGAGTGGAAACTCCAGGTTCTTGCTTGGCATGACTTGTATCGGCCGATAAACCAGAGACTGAGGTGGGAGAATAGGAAAGGCATCTTTATTTTGTTGTACAAGGAAAAGGAGTCAGTCAGAGCTGCTACCGCCAAGACTGTTCCCCAAGGGCGAGCAGATAAGTTACTTTTAAGGGGTTTACAAGTAGGGAGAGCATACAAGTTACATCAGCAACATTCTTAATCATACTACGTAGGTGCAATGGGGTTTACATATAACCTCCAAGCAAAAGCGGGATTCAAATGCAAAGCTGATGGGGAAGAAGCCCAGCAAAGGAAACAGGATTTTTAATGCAACACTGTGGGGGCTCTGTCTCAACACCAGAATGAAAGTACTGTAATGGAAACTATGCTGAGTTGAATATAAGCAGCTGGTTAAGGCCTCTCTCACTTTATTTGAAATGCTTGGTGCCACATACCACTCCGTGATCTGGCCCAACAGACAAACACGTTTGGTTGTTTTGCACCACACCTCCACCCTAGCAGATTTGGTCTTGAGCAATTTCTTATTTCTGACAATACTGAATTTTACCAGAGTCCTTTGATCCTGGAAAACAGGCATGGTTAAAAAAGTATCCATACACTTTGCATTCTGGGAAACAGCGAGTTGCGAAGAATCAAAGATAACTACTTTGACTTGATAGCACCATTTGCTACACATTAAAAATAAAACAAAAAACAGTTGCTTTGGAGTCGATTCCAACCCATGTCAACCCCATGTGTGCCAGACTAGAACTGTGCTCCATAGGGTTTTCAATGACTGAGTTTTTGGAAGTAGATCACCAGGCCTTTCTTCGGAAGCACTTCTGGGTGGACTCGAACCTCTGATTAGCAGGCTGAGCAGCTGAACGCGTTGGCCATTTATACCACCAGAAATGCTCCATAGGGTTTTCAAGGATGTAACCTTTTATAAGTAGATCACCAGGCTTGTCTTAAGTGTCTCTGGGTGGGTTCAAAATGCCAACCTTTTCAGCTAGTCATCAAGCACGTAACCATTCGTGCCACCCAGGGACTCCTTGCTACACATCTCCATTGCCATCGAGTCGATGATGGCACAGCAACCCCACAGGATGGAGTAGAAATGCCCCAAGGGGTTTCCAAGACTGTAATCTTTATGGAAGCGGGTTGCCACATCTTTCTTCCTTGCAGGGAGTAGTGGGTTCGAACTGCCAATCTCTCAGTTAGCAGCTAAGCGCTTTAACCACTGTGCAACCAGGCCTCCTTTTAGTTCATCCTATATTCATTTGGTAACTGGGGTGCCCTGGAGGGCAAGGGAAAAAGAATAGTCAAGAGCCATCAACTGGCAAAAATTGAGAGGA
>NW_004444318.1:277094-278018 GCF_000243295.1 Trichechus manatus latirostris
CAGTTAAGGGCTGTATAGAGATCTGTTTCCATTTCTATTTTTAAACAGATATTTAATAAAGCAATTATATTAATAATTTTGAGACAAGCTAAGGACAGAAAAGGCCTTAAACAACAAATTATGTTGGTTAAAAATTTTTTCTAGAAGAAGAACGGTGCAAATGTTATCTGTCCACTAGTAGGTGTCTTTCAGAGCAGCCAATTAAAGCTAGAATCCTGGGCATGAGCGGTAAGAGACCAGGTTGACCATCAGATGGCCTCATCCCATAATAAGTATTGCCTAGGAACCAAAATCTCTGGACATACGTCATCGTCATCGAGTGGTGACCAGCCCATTTCAGGAGGGAGAAGTTCATCAGCCACTTCCGTCCCAAATCCTATCTCGATTCCTTCTTGAATATGTATGAAGTTAACAAGTATGTATGACTTCCCTTTCCCACGTGGTACAAAACTTTCCCCAGCACTTTTGTTTGGGGAGAGAGTCCTTTTGGGGAGGATCCCCCCTTCGTCTCCTTACTTGCTGCGGGTAATAAACTATGCCTTGCTTTAAATCCACTCGACTCTTAAAGTTATTCTTAATGAGAGTACAAGCGGCGAACCCATTGCGTTCGGTAACAATTTTTTTCTCTCCAAATTGAAACAGTTTCGCACCAGCCCATTCCCTAGGCATGTGGCATGAGCTTGTGGAGAGGGTAGTGGAGATTAGATGCTGCCAATTGTTCACAGTGTTCCCCAGTGGGTTTCATGTCAGCTGAGCAGGTCACCACAGTGGTGGCTTTGACCTTGATCCAATTCTTAGTCATGTAGGTATCATCTGTAGTCATAATAGACTGAAGGAGGGAAATATAAGGAACAGTGTTGGAATACCAGCTGCTTAAAGACCCTAGAGACAGAGTACCTAGGCACAAGTACTGGCTGGTGGCAC
>NW_004444318.1:278972-279879 GCF_000243295.1 Trichechus manatus latirostris
GTGTCTGGGAGGTTGAGATTCTCTAAGATCACCTCTGTCGGCAAGCAGGGCCATCTGAGAGGTTGAAGGGGGTCAAGAGCACCTCTGTCAGCTTGTGGGATTTATTCGTTTACTGTGGTTTTGTGTCTGTCCTGTCCATTTGTTTAATGCGGTTCTGTGTCTGTCCTGTCCATTGTCTGTGTGTAACTAGTACTATACCATCTACTTGGGCACCCTGATTTGGCTGTTCAGAGAAAGCTTCAAAAAGAAGGAAACCAAAAGCTTGAACCTTATCGCTTAACATCTTTGATAAATGAGCCTGGATTCCCCACCCCGGCCACTACTGATTCACTGGTTTGGGGTTCATATTTAAAAACACTATAAGCTGAGTATACTAGTGTACTAGAAGTAACTTAGAATTTCAGTGGCCACTTTGGGAAAATGAGCTTTCATTTGTGTTGTCCGTTTTTTTTTTTTCCTTTAGGAAACTTTGCTTGATGCTCAGGTTTTGTCAAGAAGTCTAATATTCCTCCATCTGAGGCTCTGGCAAGTTAATAAGTTTTAGCTAGAACCTGTTTTTTCCATTGAACTGAGTTGATCTTACCAAAAAATTGCTATGTACAGTTTAAGAAACTAGGATCCACATATCCTTTTTTGTGTGGGATTGTCTGGTGAGTTTATGTGGTCTTTCTGTCTCCTTTTTTTTTCCTGAAAGAACTTTGGTATTTACTGCGTAGATAGCCTTTCAAAATGCCTCCATCAACTTAAACATATGCCGTAGCTCAAGGGAAGCTTTTGAAAGACCCTTTCCAGCTGGGTGGAGACTCTTTTAAGACAAAAGATAAGAAAAACTGTTGCTTTGCTATAGTGATCAGAAATTGAGTGGATCCTGATAATAGAACTGTAAACAAGTTCTCTCTATTATAGG
>NW_004444318.1:281824-283293 GCF_000243295.1 Trichechus manatus latirostris
AATGGGTCTTTGGCTTATGGTACGATTTTTCAGCTTGACTTGTTTTGTAAGAAAAATGAGACAAAGTTCCCTATATTCAAGCTTTCATGTCTCTCTATCAAACTTTAAATCCCTCTAACCAGGTTTTTTTCCAGGAAAAGCTGAAGGCAAAAGTGCTTCCTGAATCCTCACCAGAGGGTCCCCTCTTAGGAGGAATAGCCCTGATAACGGCTTCGGCTCCCTCCTCCACCATATAGGGTGGGTGCGGTAGAAGCCCACAGGTCAGGTCGAAGAATGACGGCAGAGTCTCCCACAGAAAGGGCTGAGCCTGATTCTAGTCCACTCAGCTTGAGAGAAACTGACGAAGGAAGGGAATCGGGAAGTAAGAGTCCGACTTCATAGGGTATGGTCACCCCTTCCCCCCTCCAAACACACCTGTCAGGGTACTGTTTTCGGTGAGGGTACTGCCGGGGCTCGGGCAGGGCAATTTCTTCTGAGAAAAATTCCAGCCAAGGGAGGAACAATGTTAGTACATACTCCTTTCTCTACCTCCGACTTGTATAATTAGAAGAATCACAATCCTCCTTATCAGAGTAACCCAAACAAGATGGCAGAGTGGTTCCTTTCCATTTTCTACAGATCCCGCCTGAAAACACATGCACCTTACAGGCGACACTGTTGGAAGAAGAAATAGTGACACTTAGTGGCATTCCTTTCCATATTCAACAAAAGGTGAATCTGGAGGTCTGGGCATAAGAAAGGCCTGGATGAGCCCAGTCAGCCTCACCAGTTAAAATTACTTTAAAACCTAGAGCACCTGTTATAAACCAGAGACAATATCCCCTCCGCAAGGAAGCTTTAGAAGAGATCACACCATTAGGATATTGATACATGAAAATTAGACTTTTGAAATATTGCCAGTTTACGTACAACACCCCTATCTTACTGCTGTTGAAACTGGGGACAAGAGAATATCGGTCTGTTCAAGACCTAAGGAAAATCAACCAAATAGTAAAGGACAGTCATCCAATTGTGCCAAACCCATATACCCTCTTGGTTACTATACCCGGTCAATGTGCTCGGTTTTCAGTACTGGACTTGAAAGATGCCTTCTTTGTATTCCTCTACACCCCAAGTCTCAGCCTCTATTTGCCATTGAATAGACTGATATTATGACAGGGAATTGCTGTGGGGGTCCTAACTCAAACCCGGGGACCAGCCAGGTGACTGGTGGCCTACTTTTCAAAACAGCTGAACAACACGGCCTGGGGATGGCCCCCTTGTCTTCGAGCCGTGGCTGCAACATGTGACTTGTTACAGGAAGCCAAGAAATTTAGCCTCGGACACATCACATACAGTTTTGCCTCTTCTGGAAAAAAAGGGGTGGCTTTTTGGCTCACAGCAGGACGGATGGGAAAATGTCAAGCAATCTTGTTAGACAACACAAATGTGGTTCTGGAGGCTGTCTCCTCCCTCAATCCCACCACATT
>NW_004444318.1:289160-291422 GCF_000243295.1 Trichechus manatus latirostris
AAATTGAAGATTTTTATCAACTTCTGAAGTCTGAAATTGATCAAACATGTGATCAAGATGCATTGACAATTACTGGTGATTGGAATGCAAAAATTGGAAACATAGAAGGATGGTAATTGGAAGATATGGCCTTGGTGATAGAAATGATACTGGCGATTGCATGACAGAATTTTGCAAGACCAATGACTTCTTCATTGCCAATACCTTTTTTCAACAACATAAACAGTGATTATACAGGTGGACCTTCCTGGATGGAATACATAGGAATCAAATTGACTGCATCTGTGGAAACAGACAGTGGAGAAGCTCAATATCATCAGTTAGGACAAGGCCAGGGGCCAACTGCCGATCAGATCATCTCTGACTTTAACCACCCAGAATTAGGTCTTTACAAAATGACTGCCTGCACAGCCCTCTTCTGTCCACTAGCCATCCAAAGCTGGATCCTCACAAGTTAGAACTCTATCCTTCTAAATAGGGAGATGCCAGGCCCTGCTGGCTCTCACTGCCCCTGGTGTGTTCTATAATGTGTTAGAATGACTCACAGAACTCACGTAAAGGGCTATACTCACAATAACCTTTTAAATATAACCACAAGAGGATATACACAGAGATACACAGGCAATGTTTGTGAGGAGTTTTCAGCATGGACCTTCATGGACTTCAGAGATGTGCTGGTCCTCCTATGTGCATTATCAATCCAGAAGCTCAAAGGAAGCTCCAAGGTCCAGATTCCTTTATACAAGCTAATGGAGCCTCAATGAACATGCACGACTGGTTGCCTCATTGCTTATGCATGATCAATCCAATCAATGAATATGCATGATTCATTGTACCTTCCCCTCTCTTCCTGAAATTATTTGCCAGGTGTGGTCTTTGGGCCCATTTGCACACATTGAAGTGTTGCCTGGCTGTTTTAGACAAAGACACTTTGATTGCTGGCAAATTCCAGGGGTTATTTTCAGGAACCAAAGACAAAAACCGAATTCTTTGTCTCACACAATGTTATTTCACCTTCCTTACACCAAGGTCCTAACTGAAAGTTTCTCCTTAGGGTCTGAAGTAATATTAAGAGTCCTGTTACCTAGATTCATAAAGTGTGATCACCTGTGTGATCCAAGTTATGGAATTGAATTTCTTCTCTGTTTCTTATAGAGCTTTTGGACTGGTCCTAGAAGTTTTATGTGCTGTGAACAAGCATTTTTTACTGTTTTTTTTTTTCCATCTTTATCCTTGGAGACTAACTATTTCTCATCTAAAACAAAGCTGCTCAATAATTGCTCAGCTACTAACCAGAAGGTCAGCAGTTCAAATTCACCAGCTGCTCCTTGAAGCCCTATGGGGCAGTTCTACTCTGTCCTACAGGGTTGCTATGAGTTGGAATTGACTTGATGCCAGCAGGTTTGTTTTTTGTTTTTTAATGCCTTCCAGTACCCAATTATTTAACTTTCTATGGACCAGCACTGGTCCTTAATCCACTCCCCAAAAACCTCCTCTGTTCTTAATGATCTGTCTATAAACCAAACCCAACCCATTGCCGTGGAGTCCGTTCTGACTCAGAGTGACCTTATAAGACAGAGTAGAACTGTCTCCTAGGGTTTCCAAGGCTGTAACTCTATAGTGAAGCAGACTGTCATGTCTTTCTCCTGTGGAGTGGCTGGTGGGTTGGAACCACTGACCTTTCGGTTAGTAGTCAAGTGCTTTAACCACTGCACCAGTGTAGTGGTTGGCACGTTTGCCTACCATGAGAAAGGTCCCCAGTTCAAAACCAGGCGGAAAGTTTCAGTTTGCAAACATTCTGTCTATAAGTACTTCAAAAGTCATAGAAAGTCGCTGCTTCCTTTTAAAGGATTTTTTTTCTTTTACTGATCTGTGATGCTTTCCCTCTTATGACAGATCAAAGTGTTCTCTGTCCTCCAGCTCTTTTAAAATAAAAGATCATATAAACAAAGTTATTTTTCTACTAATGATGCTGTTGTTGTTAGTTGTCTTTGAGTTAATTCCAACTCATAGCAACCTCATGTGTACTGTGTAAGAGAATTAAAAAAAAAAATGAGGCACTTGATACGATCTGAAATGGCCAGTTTGAGGATTGGGTGCAACTCCTTGTTTGCTGGTTCCATTTTCACCCTAGCAGCAGCCACCTTCCGTACTGTTTCTAAGAGAGGAATGTCCAATAATGATAGCCTAACTACACTTCAACCCCTTCCTGTCACATACCCGTGTACTTGTCACACTATTACCAATCTAAGAAAGATACAT
>NW_004444318.1:291845-293758 GCF_000243295.1 Trichechus manatus latirostris
GTAGGGTTTTCAAGGCTGTGACTTTTTGGAAGCAGACTGCCAGGCCTGTCATCTGTGGAATCAAATTTGTATTAAAAATGGACGTTTTACTTTTATTTCAAGAGGTCTTTTCTAATCCATGAACTTAAAAATTCCTGACCCCAAATTAATCTGCCAGCATTTTTTTTTTCCTTCTTCTTTCTTACTTGAAGTTGCCGATCCACTTTTCTTTCCTGTTCCAAGAGCAGACAATAACAAAACCATTAACTTGAGATTTAATGAAGATGACTCTGGACTTCTTTAGTTTAAATTTCTACAAGTCTCAGTGCTGCAGGTGAGTAGAGGGCCAAATCTTAAGAAAGTTACCTTTTTAATGTTAACTCAGTAACCATTAAGTAATTCATCACCATGGAAAACTGTATTCTTTAAGCAAAAGTTATTTAAGTCTCTTTGAATTCTCCCTTTTCTGGAAGCAAGCTCCTGTTGCATGAAGGAGGCATTGCCCTGTTACCACAGTGGGGTGTCAGAAGCCAATACTAGACAGGGGTGAGGTGACTAGCAAGAGTGTTTTATTGTATATAGACATACAAGAGACAGAGGGGAATGAGCTCCTCCAAAAGACCTGTCTACCCACTGGAGACTGGCTGAAAGTTTTTATGTGGACAAGATTATAGTTTCTTTTCCGATGGTTACATTCTGCACTCCCCAGATGATCTAACTTCTTACTGGCAATCCTTGAAGGTCATCTGGCACTGTTATTGTCACGTTGCAGATGAGTTAATCCTAGTCCTTGAGGGTTATCAATTTGTTCTGCCACCCTCCAAGGTCGTTCTACCTCTCAAAGCGAAATGTAGTTAAACTTTAAAATCATGGGAAAGCAAGAGGGAGGATAGGAAGAAAACAAATCAAAATCATAGGAGCTTGCAAAGGTGAACTATGCAAGCTAGGCATTAATGATACCACAATACCCAGGAAGCTAGGCCTATACTGCTGGCAATAAACAATAAATGTGAAATTTCCACGCAGCCCCTTTCACCCCCAGTTTGCAAATCGTTTATTAAATCATAGAACAATCAAATATTGTGTTATTCTTTTGAATTAATCCATGATTATATTTTTTTTAACACTTCCAATATGTCTCTGGGTGGGTTTGAACCACCAATCTTTTGGCTAGTAATTGAGTGCTTAAACACTTGTAGCATCCAGAGACTCCTACTAACAATGCTACCTAAGGAAATTGGGGAGACGTGTAAGAGGAGTAGCTATAAGTCAGGGATAGAGACATAGTGGGAAATGGTGGGAGGCAAGGGGAAGATGATACAGTAGGCTTTGACCCTATAGCAGGACATTCACAGCCAAGGATAGAGATAAAAGTGGAGTGGGAAACATTGTAATTGCACCCACTGAGAAATGGAAAAGGTATTGAAAACCAGACTATCACCACCTGGGACAACCCTGTTACCCAAATAGGGTCCGTGCCCTGGAGCAGTTGAGCAGATGAAACATACTCCAAGTCAGAAAGAGTGAGAAAGTTTTAATTCAGGAAGTGTACACCACCAGGGACCCAAGAGCAATGCAGGCTGTCCTTAGGGAGTCCCAAAAGGCATTTGTACATTAGAGCTTCTATATGATCTTTACGAAGGTTAGAAGTGTTGTTATTCATTTCAAGATAATTACAAGAGACTCTTTATCATACTAAAGAGATAAGGAACAAGACATTTCCTTATCAGGCTAAAGATATACGTCTCTGACATCTGGGCTCTAATATTCCTGTGGGGGATCCCAAGTCATAAAACAAAGTCATTAACAAAGGTATGCACAAAACAAAGCCATTAACAAAGGTATGCCAAAAGGGAGAAGGCAAAGAAAAAAAGAAACTTATAGGCTAATCATGTCATTAGTTATGTCAAGCCCTCAGTTGCCCATTATGAAAA
>NW_004444318.1:294993-304020 GCF_000243295.1 Trichechus manatus latirostris
TTTCCATTACAAATGGGAGAAACTGGAGGAAAAGAAGGGAAAACAGGCACCAAGCAAGTCAGCAGAACACATTACATTAGCCCTCAAGGCTTTGAAAATAATCTTCTCTCCTCTGAGACAATTTATACAATAGCCCTGCCCTCCACACTCTAGGTATTGGCCACAGTCTCTGGATTTTTAGTGGAGGCCCCTCAGCCCTGGGCTTCAACTCTGCCTTCCAGGACCACTTGGAAGCAACTCTGCTCCCTTGGCTTTAGGTGCACCATTCTCCTACTCCATTGGAGTGACAAACCACCCTTAGAAACACCAGAGGCCGTGGCTCCAACTTTTGAAACCCCTGAGGTCATGGCCATACCTTTTGAGACTGAGGCAGCTTGGCTTGTGTTCCTTGTCACGATATTTTCATTAATAATTAAAACTAACAATTAATTAATTAATAATCAAAATTATTAATTAATAAATAATTGATAATTAAATTAATAATTAAAAAAAGTAAATTTTTATGAACAAGTCAGTTAGAAGAGAGAGTGGAATAAATGGGCAAAAAAAAAAAATCTGTAAGCATGTGATAAACATATAAAAAATACTGCTGTAGGATACCTGTAATCACCAGAAGGTTCTAAATGAGCTGCTTGTGAGAGCATAGTCCCCTGTAATCAGCTGTTCAGATGCTCAGTCTAAAAGAACAGCAAGTCTGACAAGCTATTCTAATCTGTTAATGATTTTTTTGTTTTGGAGTCCCTGGATAGTGCAAACAGTTAACGCGCTTGTTACCACAATAGCACAGATTGGCGCCACCTGCTGCAATAGCCAATTCTGAGACAGGGGTGAGGTGAGTAGCAAGAGTTTTATTATAGGAGACAGAGGGGAATAGATTCCTCCGAAACCCGTCTCCCCTAACTGGAGACTGGCTGAAGGCTTTATAGGGGCAAGATTATGAATCCTAGAAGTTTGTGGAATGTTAGTTCCTCCTTGAGGTGGTCACAGTGATCACGTCCCAGACGAGTTAACCTTTTACTGGTATTCTTGAGGGTTATCTGGCACCATCTTGATTTTCTTGTCACAAGACTGGTGCTTTGTTCGATTTTTCTTTCCTAGATTATTATCACTTGTTTTTCCACCCTCTAGGGAGGAACATCAGTTAATCTCAACTTTTTATAGAGACTGGAACAGGAAGGAAAAAAAGATCTTGAGACAATGCAGAGGTTAGCAATGGGGAGTAAAAATAATGAGCCGGACCTATGCAACTTCTTCCACACTGGGCTGCTAACCAAAAGGTTAGAGGTTCAAGTCCACCCAGAGGTGACTCGGAAGAAAGACCTGGTGATCTACTTCTGAAAAATCAGCCACTGAAAACCCTATAGAACACAGTTCTACTCTAACACACATGGGGGTCACCTTGAGTTGGAATTGACTTGCTGACAACTGGTACTGGTACTGAATTTTTTTTTTTTAATCAAGTCTAGGATGGTAAAACACCAATAAGGACATCATATTTTCAAAGCTTGTACACAGATGAGTGCTGATAGAATGGGAGAAAAATGTGGAAGAGAACCTCAAATTCCTAAAAACAAAACAAACAAGCAACAACAATAGCAATAAAAGAGAAACAGATTTACTGGACTGGTTGAGACTGAAGGACTCCCTGAGACTATTGCCCGGAGATATTCTTTAATCTTGCACTGAAACCAGCCCCTGAGATCACCTGTCAGCTAATAACAGATAGGCTCACAAAATAAAGAATATCACAAGTGAGTACTGTTGCTTCTTTAAAAAAGCACTCAGATCATTTTTTAAAAAGGTCAACAATTACTTTAAAATAAAGACGAGAATGTAAAGGGACGGGAAAACTATATTAATGGAAATGGAACAACCAGAACAGAAATATTGAGAATTTTGATGCATTGTGAAGAATAATTTGTGTAGAAATTGTTGAATGGGAACCAATTACCTTCACCAAAAACACAATAAAATATTATTTAAAAAAAATAACAAAAACTTGCATACAAAATTCATCAGTGCTTTTGGTTGCAAGCCAGAAAAGCATTAAAGAAGTGTCAGTAAAGACTGTATCAGGTACCATTTATTGTTAATTCTACAAAAAATGGTACTATAGGTCCAGTTTTTCTATATAAATCAACATTAGCACAACAAATAAATAATCTGTGAAACTGAGCCAAGGGACTCAGTCAGGATTTCCAGAATTCTTTCTAAGCCGATGACTTCATAAAGCTCTACTTCTTAACCCAAATCAACAAAGGAAGAATCAATTATCTAGGACTAAATTTACTGATGTAATTTTTAATTAACTTAATTTTGTTTAATATTATATTTTGAATGAGCATATAAGAAAAAAAAATGCCTTTATCTCTAACCTCAATTTAACAGGCTCTCCTAGTGCCAACTGGAAATGAAACACTTTTTAAATTGTATCTTGTTCAAAATGACTCCTCAGACTTCAGAAAAACAATCCTATGAATACTCTCACTTATAGGTCAGATGCCAAGAAGTCCTTAGGAAAATTTAAGAAGGAGCCCCAGTGGTGCAATTGTTAAGCACTCAGCTGCTAACTGAAAGGTTGGTGGTTTGAACCCATCCAGAGGCTCCTCCGGAGAAAGACTTGATGATCTACACCTGTAAAGATTACAGCCCTTCGGGGCAGTTCTACTCTGTCATATGGAGACGCTATTAGTAAGAATTGACTTGATGGCACACAACAACATTCCATAGAAACTTATGACATGTATTGATGACCATGTCTAAAAAACTACTCAAGATAATAACAAGGGTTAAAATAATCCAAATAGTCTATATTATACTCCTTTACTTTTCACGATCATGTAGCTTTTACATGGGTTCAATGAGAACCACTCCCTCTTCCTACCAGTTAAATAAATCAAAATATAACCAAGATTATGTAAAAAATCTTGTTTAATTCAGTATGACAAACCCTCCTTTAAGGGACAAGGAGTCTGCTTCACATGTGGAAGTGATGATACAGTACTCCCAGGAAAATGGCTTGGTGCCTCCTTTCTGGTATATGGAATCCAAATCTTACAAGTATTACTGATGTTAGTTCTTGTCACGCCAGAAACTTCAGCAAACATGGCAACCTCAGAGAAAGAGGATAGATAGCCTTGTAGTAAGTACTGCAGACAAAGCCTGGTGAGACGAGTTGAAGGTTCTTTGTTCTAATCTCAGTAGTTGAGCAGATAAACCCAATCCACCAGTTGCCACTGAGTCGATTCTAACTCATGGTGACCTCATCAGAGTAGACCTGTGCTCCATAGGGCTTTCAATGGCTGAAGTTTTGGAAGTAGATCCCCAGGCATTTCCTCCGAGTCACCTCTGGGTGAACTTGAACCTCTAACTTTTCAGTTAGCAGCTGAGCGTGTTAACTGTTGTACCACCCAGGGACTCCAACTGAGTAGATAAAGGCAATTAAATATTTTTTGCACATAAAAGTAAATTACAGTATTAGGAGTTTTAAAAGCATCTAAATACATGATAATTCTTAATCAAATGACACTAATGTTATTAACCATTAACAAGGAGTTTCTTGCATTTTAATCAACATCTTTTGCTCCACTTATGTGAATAAAACTGGTTTAGTAAAGTAATATTTGTAAATGATGATACTAACTCAGAAAATTGTTAAAACAAGCTTCTGTGGCAAAATATGCACCATAGGGGTGAAACTTGATCACAAGGGGGAACCATGGAAATAAAACTGACATTTTGCCTGCTGGCGTTATGATAGTATGTTCACCACATCCCACAGGCAGGGGAAAACCACTTTTCTCTGTTGTATATATGTAAACGAAAAATCCAAGCATCGCCCTGTATAAATCTGGTCCCCTAAATACATGAAAAGAGCGCTGGTGGTGCAGTGGTTAAGAGCTTGGCTGTTATCTGAAAGGTTAGAGGTTCGAAACCCACAAGCCACTCCATGGGAGAAAGATGTGGCAGTCTGCTTCAAAAAAGATGTACAGCCTTGGAAACGCTACAGGGACAGTTTTACCCTGTCCTACAGTGTCGCTATAAGTAAGAATCGACTTGGCGCAATGGCTTTGGTGTTTTTTTAAACACATGAAACTGTGAGCATTTTCTGTAGGTTATTTACTTTTTAAAACTGCTTTGTTCCTGATGGTAGCAATGCTGCTGTCTGAAGAGATGTCACATCCTTTGTGGATGTGACAAAAGTGAAAAAATTGATGTTTTACCATCATGGACAGACTCGTATCAACTTGGTTACTTGCTAAGCTTGCATTTTAAATACTTGTGTTTTTTAATTTAAATTCCAGGACTTCTTCAGCTTAATGGCCTCAGTCAAAGCTAGCACAATACGAAAAATCCCATTTAAGATCCTGCTTCAGAGGGAAACCCAAAATTCCTTTATTTTAATTACTGAATTTTTTTTCTTTTGATTGTAATTTTATTAGAATATGGATGTTCTTAGTGCACATCATGTTAAATCTTCCATTATTTTTCTCTTATTCGGGGATGTTTATATTCCTTTGTGCTCTTTATTATTATTATTTTTTTAAGCTTTTATTTATTTATTTATTATTGTACTTTAGAGGAAGGTTTACAGAAAAAACTAGCTTCTCATTAAACAATTAATACACATATTGTTTTGTGACATTGGTTACCAATCCCACGACATGTTAATATTCTCCCCTTCTTGACCTTGGGTTCCGTATTACCAGCTTTCCTGTCCCCTCCTGCCTTCTTGTCCTTGCCCCTGGGCTGGTGTGCCACTTTAGTCTCATTTTGTTTTATGGGCCTGTCTAATCTTTGGATGAAGGGTGAACCTCAGGAGTGACATCATTACTGAGATAAAAGTGTGTCTGGGGCCATACTCTTGGGGTTTCTCCAGTCTCTGTCAGGCCAGTAATTCTGGTCTCACCTTTCACCAGAGATATCACTTATCTATTGTCTATTTCACTCAGCATAAAGTCCTCCAGTTTCATCCATGTTATGACATGCTTCACAGATTCATCTTTGTTCTTTATCATTGCATAGTACTCTATTGTGCTTTTGGTAGAATTGACATTCTCACAATGTTGAATCTACCCATCCATGAGCATGGTATGTCTTTCCATTTACGTAGATCTCTTTTGGTTTTTTGCAGTAGTGTTTTGTAGTTTTCCTTGTATAGGTCTTTTACATCCCTGGTTATATTTATTCCTAAGTATTTTATTTTTTTAGGGGCTATTATAAATGGTATTGTTTTCATGATTTCCTTTTAGTTGTTCTCGTCATTGGTGTGTTGGAATCCAACTTATTTTTGTATGTTTATCTTATATCCTGCTACTCTGCTGAATCTTTCTGTTAGTTCCAGTAGTTTTCTCATGGAGTCTTTTGGGTTTTCTACATATAGTATCATATCATCAGCAAATAAGGACAGTTTTACTTCTTCATTACCAGTTTGAATCTAAGCACTGAATTTCTAATTGATTACAACCTTACAGTTTTTAACTTTTTATTACGAGTAATATCAAACATATACAGTTAAACCTGTGAGAGCCAGAGGACTGCCTTGTTTTTCTGTGTCTTGCAAGTTTTCTGCCTTTGATAGAGAATATTTATTAGGCACTGAAGCAATCATTTCATTGGAACATATTTGAGTTTTACTCCTCTGACAGGTTTCTGCCTTACATATGTTCTGGGTTTCTTAGGTTTTACTGTATAAAGGAGAAATATAGTATAATGAATCCCAATGTACTCATCATTCAGTTTCATTATCATCTCATGACTAATTTTATTTCACCTTTACATGCACCCATTTTCCCCTTTCTGTATTATTTTGAAGCAAATTCCATACCTCATATCATTTCATCTTTAATTATTTTAGTACGTATCTCTAAAAGGTAAAGACTCATGTAAAATATACCTAAAAGATGGAAAATAATCATGGTATCATCAAATATCTAGTCAATGCCCAAATTTTCAATTTTTCATGAAATGTCAGAAATGGTCTTCTTTTTAGAGTTTGTTTGAATCAGGTCCAAATAAGGTCTATACATTTTTTGCTATGTCTATGACATTTTTTAATTTTATAGACTCCTTCTTCACTGTTTTCCTTGCAATTTAGTAATTGAAGAAAATAGATAATTTGTTACGTGGAGTTCCTCATAAACTAGATTTAAGCCGATTACATCTATGTGGTGTAGTTTAACATGTTCCTCTCTCTCCTGTTTCCTGTACCTTGTTAGAGTCTTGATCAGCTCCAGGTGGTTTTGTGGTTTTAGCACACATTGATGATGGATGTTTGATTCATTAATTAATCAACTACATGGATACTCTGAAGTAGAGTTTATGTAGCAACAGCAGGATAAAATGCTTGATTTTCTTCTTTATTAACTAGTTTTCATAATAGTGAGTTTGTCTGCTAGCATCTTGCAAAAGTTACTAACATGCATTTTTAACTACCATTATGAACTTATGACTTTAAACATATTTCATGTTTTTCAATCCAGTGAGTTATTATCTTAACTGATGCTCAAACTGCATCATCTTTGGCAACATGGAGCCTTTTCCTAACAGTGTTTAATAGCTTCCTTGCTTTCTCTGCTAATCTTGTACATTTTCTACTACAGACCTGGAATTGGTCTTTTCCCCAAAGAACACTGGTTTGTTTTAGTAGGAGTTGGATTTAGAGACCACAATCCAGATGCTAAGTGTACTCATTGCTACAGGGTTGATAATTTTTGTATACATCTTTTCAGTGGGTGAACTAGGAAATATGTATTTCAAAAATATATCGTGAGGAACTTCCAGGCAACATGGTGCTATAGACAGGAGCACCACGCTGTCCCTCCACAGCAAAGACCTGAAAAACTAAATCAAACAGAGACAAACGTCAATCCTGGAATACTAAGCATAAATGAAGAGATAAAGAACTCACTCAACCACCGAATGGAATGAGAAACTGACAGAGAACAGAGAGTGAGGAGAGATACATGTAGAGGTCCCCTATCAGCTAACGCAACATGAACCCGCCATCTTGGACTCCCATTGGAGATCAGCGAGCAGGGAGTATGGGAAAGCAGCTTCACGGAGCTCCCAGCAGGAGACAGAACAATCAGTAACCAGTGATATATGCTTTCCCATCCCCCACCCTTCTTCACCCCCTCTCGGCCTCCTCTGCTTCCTGCGACCACTGTCTCTTGGCCAGGAAGCACAAGCTTCATCCCTGTGCTGCTTGGATTCCACGCACCCACACTGGCTGGCTCCCTGAGTGCTATTTGTTGGTTGCTGATCTTGCTTTTTCCCGCTTCTTTTGGTTTCTTCCATACCTCTCACCACCTCCTCCTCCTTTCTCTCAAATACCTGGCTCCATGTGCCATTTTTACTTCTTCCTTAAAGGCTCTGAAATGCCACTCAACTGTGGAACTTCTTTCTGGCCCATGCTGCCACATTGGTGGGATCCCCAGGGCTTTTTTTGTTTGTTTTGATTTGTTTGTTTTCTTAGTTTGGGAGCCCCTTCTAGCTGGGCAGTACAGTGCAGCTTAGGAGCTACTCCCTCAGTCTGCGCAGCTGCACAGTGGGATCCCTGGAACATTTCTTTTTTCTTATTTGTTTTGTTTTCTTTTCTCTCTTTTTCCCTTTTGTCTTTCTTCATTTCTCAGTTTCTCATCTCTCTATACTTACCTTCTCTTCCTGTCTTCTGAACACCTTGCACTGAGTGACATCTCTACCCGTTCTAGCCAGGCTGTACTTCATGGCCTGGGAGCAACTTCCCCAGTCATCACAGCCACACCAGTGGGATCCCTGGGAGCTTTTCTTTTTTTCTAATTTTTTTAATTAATTTTTTCCTTTACCATTCTGTTATTGTTTTTGTTTTTCTCCATCTCTCAGTCTCTCATCTCTCCACTCAAATGGCAAACTCCATAAGTGCTTTTTTTGTTTTTTTGTTAGTATGCTTTTAGCTCCTGTTCCTCTTCTTCTCTCTCCTCTTTCCCTTACTCACCTTACCTCCACACATAACAATCTCCCCCCCCCGCCTACCTGCATGATGTGCTCAACATCACACCCCCAAGCAGCACAGGCACAGCCTATCAGAACCTGCCCTGCACTGATTCCTGGCCCATGCTGTGAGCCCTAGTAAGCGCAACAAACAACCCATCCCAGCAACTCCCCTTCAGCTGGACCTGCCCTGCTGTACCATACCTGACAGACTGACCCTGCCTATTGGAGAAGGAGGCAAAAAGTATTGTGCCTACAGACAAGCAAACAACAAAGAATGCACAGCCTGTCTACTCAGACATAACCAAATAAAACAAAAAAGCAGGATGGAACAAACAAATCTACAATTAATAAATGAGGAAAATAACTACTGAATGTCCCAAAGACAGCAGACAGTATCAAAACATTTACAAAAACAAGACAGCATGGTTCCAGTAGGTGTTGAAAATAAAACACAAGATGACTTTCCAGTAGAAGAAGAGGCACTAGAACTACCTGATAGGGAATGCAAATCTCTAATATTCAGAGCTATTCAAGAGTTGAAGCAAAAAGCAGACAAAAATGAGGAAAAAATAGACAAATTCATGAAAAACTAGATAAATTCACAGAAAATACAGACAAAAAATGGAAGAATTCAGGAAAATAATAAAGGAACAAAATACTAAAATAAATTCACAACTAGAAATCATACAAAAACAAAAATTAGAAATCCAAAAGATAAATAACAAGATTTCAGAAATGGACAGTGTCAAGGAAGGGTGGAGGAGCAGGTTTGAAACAATGGAAGACAGGATCAGCGAAATTGAAGACAAACATTTGGATGCAACTCTGTTTGAGGAAAAATCAGAAAAAGAACAAAGAAAAATGAAGAAACCCTGAGAATTATGTGGGATACAATCAAAAGCAAAAATGCAAGTAATCAGAGTTCCAGAACAGGGGGAGAAAACAGAAAACACAGAGAGGATCATTGAAGAACTGCTAACAGAAAACTTGCCTAATATCATGAAAGATGAGAAGCTGACCATCCAAGAGTCTCAACGAACCCCATATAGGATA
>NW_004444318.1:311071-311734 GCF_000243295.1 Trichechus manatus latirostris
TTTTGGATTTTTGCCCAATAGGTAAGAAATTGTATCTCAGTGTAGTTTTAATTTGCTTTTCTCTAATTTTGAGCAAGACTGAGTATCTTTACATATGTTTTAGAGCCATTTGTGTTCTTCTCTGTGACCCGTCCATTATCTTCACCCATTTTTCTACAGAATTGTGTTTTCTTATTTTAGAAACTTTTTACATTATGTATATTAACCCATTTTCTGTGATATAATTTGCAAATATTTTTCTCCAGTTTTTCATTTACTGTTGTGTTATTGATCATGGAAATATTTTTTCATTATACGTAATATAATTTATCTACCTCTTTCTTTATTGATTCTGTCTTTGGAGTCATGGCTAGGAAAATTTTCCCAGCTCCAGTGATGCAGTGGAATTCACCCATTTTCTCCTTGTACGTGCACGCCAACCTTATATTTTAGATACTGAAAAACAGCCATGGGAAGACGTACTGAAAATACCAACAGATTTACAGACTCTGTACACCTGTCCATGTGATATATAGATAAATAAAGTGAAATTTCTATCTTTTGGCATTTTGAGGAAGAGTCATTTCTCTACATCTTAAATACTAAGCGAGTAATTTATTTGTCCATGAAAACAGGATCTTGGAATAGGAACACAAATTGAAGAGTGAAAGTTGAGAACATACT
>NW_004444318.1:313836-314678 GCF_000243295.1 Trichechus manatus latirostris
TAGGTGCACCCTTCTCCTGAATATATTATTCCCAAGGGCACAATCCTTCATGGATACATTCTTTCATTGATATGTTCTTCTTACTAATGTTTTTTCTTTCTCATGATGCATTATTCTCATGAAAACATTTTCTCAACAACGTGTTCTTCTGATGATGTGTTAATCTCATGGAGACCTCATTCTTATGGATACATTTTCCTCATGGATGCATTGTTCTTATACATACATTCTTCATTTTTATGCATGCTTCTCATGGATTTATTCTTCAAATGGATACATTCTACTTGTCAATACATACTTGTAACAGATACATTATTCACAAGAACATGTTTTTCTTATCAATACAATCTTCCCACGGATGTATTCACACACACATATATATATTTCAAACATATCTTTTTCCCATACTGATATATTTTTTCCAAACATATATTCTTCTTATGGATGCATTGTTCTCATGGGTAGATTTCTTTCAAGGACATGTTCTTCTCATGGATGTGTTCTCCTCATGGATGCATTATTCTCATAGAAACATCATTTTTTGGATCCATTCTTCTCATGGATGCATTTTCTTATGAATATATTTTTCTCATGGACACTCCCTTCCCCCCACAAGGATTCATTTTTCTTATAAGTATATTATCCACAATGATATGGTCTTTGACTGGATATATCCTCTCCATGGATATATATTACCCTAAGATATGTTCTTTTAATGAGTGTATTCTCCTTTTAAGTATAGTCTATCCAAGGATATCTTCTTGTCATGAATGCATTCTTCACATAGGAACATTCTTCTCACAGATGTTTTCCCCTTATGGATATAGACTTCTCCTGAATCC
>NW_004444318.1:316612-333274 GCF_000243295.1 Trichechus manatus latirostris
CATGTGATGCAGAGAGGAAAAATATCATTCAGACAAGCGCATTGAAGGAAAGAGTTTTTGCTGTAAAAAAGACATCAAGAAAGGATGTGCTGACTGACTTCTGGAATGGCAGTGTGAGCAACGTGGTGAATCCTCTCCCCAGAGAAACAACCATTTCACAACTGAAGACTGTAAAAAAATCCAAAAACATTTACAGTCTCTAGAAATTGTCCTCAGAGCATACAGCAAATAGAGAAATATCTATTCATGAATATCTACTAAATTTTGGTAAGAATAGTTAGAGTCTGTGGTATTTGAGCCATGACCCATTCACATTCCCTCCAAACTCCCTCAGTTCAGTACGATAGAAGCTCTATTCTTGGTTGGTGTGGTGATGAAGATGGGGCTTCCTCTCTACCTATCTCCCAATCTATGCCTATGTTTTCTTCCCAGGAGGGGCAGAACACCATTGTTTCTCATCTTCCCTCTACCTGCAGGTCCATACTGCAGAAACTCTAGAAGAAATCACATCTAAAGAATTAAAGGGATACACAATGAAAATATTTAATCAAGTAGAGAATATCCATGAAGAGATATAAATAATAATCATAATAAAAATGAAATGGGAATTCTGTAGTTAAAACCACAATATCCAAAATGTAAAATTATAGAAGGCCTCAAGTGTTCTAAAATTGATTGTGGTGATTGTTCTACAGCTTTATAGATATGCTAAAAACCATTGAATAGTACACTTTTAATGGGTAAACTGTATGGTGTGTGAATCATATCTTAATAAAACTTACAAAAAAAACAGGTGTTATGCACTATTAGTTTTAAACAGACACAATTGACACGATTAACACTTCTCTGAAATTACTATTCTTTATCTCTCTTCTACGTTTTGCTTGTGTTGCTGCCTCTGGCATGCTTTCTGCACACCATTCACCTGGGAAAATCCCATTTATCTTCCAAGAATCTGTTGCTAACTCTTGTGCATGATCAATTCAGAAAGGGTGAGATACTAGCACTGCTATAATCCCATGGTGTCTTTTTACTCATTTTGCTGGGAATTCACCAGGCAAATTTCCCATTCTTGCTTCATAACTCAGCTCAAGTTTTACATTTTCTGGTAAGCCTTTACTAAGCTTCCCCAAGCAGAGTTTGATGCTTTTTAAAAAAGAATCCCAGAATATCATTTATCTTATTAATAGCATTGTTTGCTTTACTCCCTATATGAATGCCATTGTAAATCCTGTATACTTAACATTGCCCCTTACACATAAGCCTTAATACATTTTATTGAGTAAATGAATTGTCCAAATCCACACTCCATGAGAAAAAATTTAGGCTATTTTTTAAGGTAAGGATAGAATTCCCGCAGAGAAAACTGTCACTGCACTCCTGGTTCAGTGAGATCAAGGTAAAAAAAAAAAAGGTTAAATTCCATAGTTTCTGAACAACAGCGCTACCTGTACATTTGGCAATTAAAAGAAAAAAAAAAATATATCTCTCATTCCCTTGAGCACTTGGACACAACGATCTCCTTGAGGATCTCTGGAGAGATCTTTGGAGCAGATGTTCTAAAACATTGTTCCTTTGGGACAGGAGTAAGGGAGGAAGAAATCTACATTCATTTATCCTCACTAAATATTAATGAGGGCTGAGTAAAACTTGTGATTTAACCACCCTGGGTCCCAGAAAGCACATTTGCTCCTAATGTACTCTTTGCTCCCAACTCAGTCCACCCATGATATTCTATACGTCCATCTCACTTCCTCAGACAACATTTATAACTTTATTACTTTCACTTCCTTAGCTTTTCTGTGCTTCTGCATCATATTCCATTCATTTCTATTTTGACACATCTGGAGGCTTTCAGGCTTTGACTTGAAAATGTAGTTTATGATCATACCTAGAGGGTTGAGAGTAGGTCTCTGTAAGACTCTTTGAACAGTTTCTTGGGTAATGTATGCAAAATAGTTGCATAATTGTGCTTATGATATGGATGATGGTAATTGTTGATGCTGATGTTATAGTATTTGAGAAAAATGTAAAATTTCTCTTGCTTTCATTCTATTTTGCTCGTAGATACAAATTTATGTAGGTAGACTCTTCCATTGGAGTTGTTTTATTTTTTGAATTAATTTTATCCCATCCACTTTACTACCCTCTTCTGTTCTTTAGCCCCCAGTTTTCCCAGGGGAGATGACCTCCTTCAATGGCTCTTCAGTCAAAAGGATCTCTAAGTTTTCTAGTTGAAAATTCCCCTTTTACTTCCCAAAACATAAATGGATAGGCATCATAGAATACTGGTAAAAGCTCTGGTTTTGGAATCTGACAGACCTGGGTTTTAATCATGGCTTTGCAACTTACCTGATGTGTGCCTTTGAGTAAGTAACTTAACCCACTAAGCTTCAGTTTTCTTCTCTGTAAAATGGGCATAACAGTATCATCCAACTTACAATTTTGTTTCATTGAATAAACAAGTTACTAGTATTATAAAGTGCTAAGAACAGTAAATGAACAGAGTAATATATCGTTAAAATTAAGTATCACTCTTATTATCACCATTGTTATTAAGAAAGATATTCTCTCTTTAGATCTGAATCATTTTTCTACTCCTACTTAATAAAGAGCAACATATTCTCTTTCCTATTATTTATAGTTCAAAACTACTTCAATTTAGTCTGTACAATATAATTGCATTTACATTGCGAGATGCCAGAGTTCAGGTAGTCATGGCTTAGTCTCCAAGTCTCATATCAAACCCTCAGCCAAGAGAATTTTTCTGAAAGTCTTTGGTGAAAAAAAGATGCCACTGGGCTTTAGTTCAAAAACAACAATAACTACTATTCTCAACAATTTTACAAGTCAATTACTCACTCCCCTGAAATCTATCTCCAAACGTCTTTTAATTCTTTTATCTCTAGCCTACTCTGTTAGAATTGAAGTTCTTAGTTATTTAACATATAACATACCCAGGCTGTCTAGTTTCTTGTCACTCTAGTTATTTTGTGTGACTTTAAATTGTCCACAATTCTTGTGAGTTTGACTTTCTTATTAGTAAAACAGGTTAATAATACCTGTCTAACTTAACTCATAGTTTTGTTGAGGGCTATAGTTGAAGTAATCTTTGTAAAGAGACTTAGTGAAACCTGAATATTGTTCTAGATTTGTGAAGTCCTGTTCTAACTGATAATCATAATTTTCCTCCATATATTTAATAACATCAGGAATTTCTACCAGCTCTACCTCCAAAATATATCCTCAATCTGTAGACTTTGGCACAGAAAAACTTTCTCTTTTTCTGCTAATGCTCTTTTTGAAGCTATCACTACTTTCCTTGTCTGGGCTACTGGAATAGTCTCTTCACTGGATTTCTTCAAACTACTGTTCCCCAATAATCCGTTTTCCACACAGAGTCCTTGAATTTTTGAAATATAAACCAGGTTATGTCATTATTCAGCTTAAAAGCTTCCAGTGGATTCCCGTCACACGTTAAGTCTAACCCTCTGATCATGGTCAGTTGCTTTGAATGATTGAAACCCTGTCTTTTCTTTGACCTCATCTCCTACCAGTCTTCTTTTCTCTCATTACACATTATAGTAGAATCCTTAATATCCCAGGGGAGAGGGTCACTTACTGCTGTTTATTCTTTTTTATGTTCAATTTTAATTTTATTGGTTTAACAAGTAACTAGTATTTCTCTAAACATTTCATAATCAATAACTCCTCTAAGAAATCACACATTACTCACATAACTAATAAATAAAAGTATCGTATTAACATAATAAATGTTCCCAAATGTTAAAATATTGATTGCAAATTACTCAAACACTGAGAAATATTTCATTAAAGTCTCAAGTATTAGATAGTTTGAAATGCTCTACATATACATTCAACATTACAATTTTTACAAAACTGACTGGTAATATTACACAAAAATATGTATTATAATAGTGTGGATTTAAACTTTTAAAATAATTCTTATTCCTAATTATTCTTATCAGAAACTCTACTATAAACATTTAACATGTTATTTCATTGTATTATCACAATAACCCCATGGCGTAAGTATTAGCATCCCCACTTTAAAAAAAAAGGGAAGACTGATTCTCAGAAAACCTAAGCAATATGTCTAATATTATGCAAACAATGATTTGGTAAGTTAAGGTTTTGATACTGGCCTGTATGAATACAAAATCTATTCCCCCTTCATTATTTTTCACTGCCTCTCATGGACAGCTGCCCCCCTGTCTTGTACTAATGCCTTAATGGATTCTTTATAAATGTGACCATCGTGGTCACTATAGTGGGATATTCACAGCTTGGTATTGCATTTGAATGCAACTCAGACTCCTTTACCTGGAATATGTTCTTTTATTTACAGCAATCTGTCCTACCCATCCATTGTAGGCCAAGGTTTCAAATGAATGATTGAAGTTTGAGTTCACTGTGACCTTGGGAGAATCACAAACCATTGCCGTCACCATCCCTGTGATGCTAATATGTTCAGTTTCCAACATATTAGCAGCATCCCTCTACCCAGTAGATACCAACAGCAATTCCTCCATCAAGTCATGACAATCAAAGTGTCTCTGGACATTGTCCTGCTAGAGCTAACAGGGCAAACCTTCTTTGCATTGAAGGCTGTAAGTATGTGATTCTTAGCCTACTGGTACCTATCTATCATGTAGGGAAAGAGTATCTTGAAAATTGAGTGAATTTCTGACAAACACAACTGAGAGAAAAGACACAGCAACCGAATGATACTTTTTTTAGTCCCCTGAAACTAGCTTTGTGGGAAACTCCTGGATTTCGTAAACAAACATTTCCTTTTTGAGTAAGCTAATTTGAATGGAATTTCTATTACTTGCCACAAAAAGAATCGTGACTAAAACAGAAATCTGTATGTTCTGGAACAGTTTGTTGCAAATAACTCTATCTAAATGTGGAACTGGCTGGGATAGAATATAAAAAACAAAAAGAGAAAATACATTGGAATAAATTCAAAAGAATTATATAGTGAAATGTATGTAGACCCATAGATAGTGAGATAATAAGGGATTACGTTTTTTTTATTGTTGTGCTTTAAGTGAAAGTTTACGATACAAGTTAGACTCTCATACAAAAATTTATACATACATTGTTATGTGACCCTAGTTGCTCTCCCTATAGTGTGACAGAACACTCCTTTCCATCCTAGATTTCCCGTATCCATTCAACCAACTCCTGACCCGCTCTGTCTTCTCATCTTGCCGCTGGACAGGAGCTGCCCCTTTAGTCTCATGTATCTACTTGAGCTAAGAAGCACACCCTTCATGAATATCATTTTATGTCCCATAGTTCAGTCTGATCTTTGTCTGAAGAGTTGGCTTCGGGAATAGTTTTAGTTTTGGGCTAACAGAGAGTCCAGCGGCCATGTCTTCTTGAGTACCTCCAGTCTCAGTCAAACCATTAAGTCTGGTCTTTTTACTAGAATTTGAGTTCTGCACCCCACTTTTCTCCTGTTCCATCAGGGACTCTCTGTTGTGTTAAGGGATTACTTTTTAGGTTATAAATAAAAGACAGAATACTCAATCTGCTTATTCAGTCATTTTTCAGATGTTTTAGACCTCTGGTGTCTCCCATTGACTTTCTCAGCTGGTATAAGTAATTTAATTATTTAATGTATTCTCATTTGTTCCATTTAGTGGTCTCAGATATGGAAAGTATGAGAGGAAACATCAAGGTATAACCATCTCATATATTAAAGAACTTATGCTTTTCCCCTTCTCAAAGAAAGACATCTACTAATGCATCTTTTTGAATACACAGTTTTGTTTAACTTACTCTGTCTTACCTCCATCATAATTTCGCTGAATTTGAAGTTAATTTTACCATTAGACTCAAGTTTCCGGGCTATGAAGAGCCATACTAATACCTGAAAAAATATATAATAATGTTGTTAACAAGGTCACTGGGTGGCACAAATGGTTTGAGCTTGGCTAGTAATTGAAAGGTTGGTGGTCCAAACCCACCCAGCAGCACCACAGAAGAAACAGGGCTGGCGATCTGCTTCTGTAAAGATTACAGCCAAGAAAACCCTTTGGATCAGCTCTACTCTGTAACACATTAGGCTGACTCAAAGGAGAGGACAACAGTAACAATTCTGTTAATTCAGAGATATTAGATTTGGAGCTGGATGTGTTGCTGCATGTATTTCTTTGAGGAGGGGAATAACACATGATCCTTAGTACAGTCATACATCGCTTAATGTCTATAATACATTCTGTGAAATAGGGATGTTATGTGATTTGGACGCCGTGCAAACACCATATTATATACAACATTGCCTCCTAACAACACTGTCACTCTGTCGTTAAAAGCCTTAAGGCCTGGCGTTGACTTGGCCTCCTTATGGATGAAGGTCCTTTCAGGCACTTGCTTCCAGAAAAAGAGGTTTCGTCCATATTAAAAATTTGCTGGAGCAAACAACCTCCCTCTATAATTAGTTTATCTAAGGCTTCAACAAATTCTTCTGCTGCCTTCCCATCAGCACTCGCAGACTCACCACTCACTTTCACATTATGCAGTGAAAAATGTTATTTGAAGTGCTTGAACCACCCAGAGCTAGTACTAAATTTGATATAGTAGTCTAGTCCTGCTTTTTTCTTTAAGCATCTTGAGCAAGCTTTGTGCCTTAGCGGTGATCATCAACATGCTGAGAAGGATTCGCTTTTGTGTTTGGTCCTCAATCCACATCATTAGAGATTTCTCCATATCTTATGGGTCCCTCTCGCATTTTTGTTAGCCTTGTAGCTTTCAGTGGAGCCAGTCCTTTATCAGCTTGGAGAATAGTTTCTGTTTTTGCACATCAACATGTTTGTTGAGGGCGACAAATTGCAAGCAATAACATTCACCAATTTTCCACCTTTGTGTTGTTTAATAACCTTTTGTTTCACTTCCAAATCGATACTTCTCCTTTGCCTCTTGCTGTTGCTATCACCATCACTGGTTTTGTTGCATTTGAGAGCCATGACGCACTTCATGGTAATACTTCAAAAGAAAATTAAACAGAGAGATAACACTACAACACTCAAGAAACGGGTGATACACAAGATTGGATGCTGCTCCCTACTAGTGAAGTATACACTGTTATACGGTAAACTTATTAGTAAGTAGGGACAGTTCACATTAAAATAATGATAGATAGTACAGTACAGTACATACATAAGCCAGTAACAGAGGTGTTTATTATGACTATCAAGACATATGTATTATAGGTTATACATGTACTGCACCATTACTTGCCTGGCAGTGCAATTGCTTTGTATACAAGAGACATGAGATACACATATTGAGTGTGGGAAGCTATTACGTTCGCTATGTCCAGTTATGTCCTCTACGTCCCATTCTCTGATCGGGATTTCTGAGCTCTATTATAACCTTATGGGACCATGGACATATGTGTGGTCAGATGTTGCCCAAATGGATGTTATGTGGCACATGACTGTAAGTGGTATGGTTATATTTTGTGGGATTAATTTTGAAATAGTTATGTATAGGAAATGGTTTGTATACATTCTGGGCAGCCAATAATTAGAATGTAATTGACTGAGATACCTGGTGGCTGTAGACTTGTCATTTTTATTAATCTTACAACTGCAATATGAAGAGTAAAACTCATTATTATTCTAACCAAAAATATGATGTATCTATGCTAAGAGAATGGAGTGTGTCATAAGGGTGGAGTAAGTACTATTATAAGTATGATTATAATTTTTATTCAATTAAGAATAGAATTTTTATGTACTGTATTCAGATCTGAATCATATAGTAACCCATGATTATTTTTCTTTTCCTGTACAACTGTTTCTTTTTCTTATAATTAACAACTTTTTATTTAATGAGTTTTCTATGTACTCAAACTAACTGAAACTCAGCTTTTGCATTTCAAAATCTTCTCTTTATACTTTCATTCACATCAGATATTTCATTGATGTCATCTTCTTAAAGAAGTCTCTCTGGAGGCTTCTGACCTGCTCCAGTATGGACTATTTGATCTCTTATCTGGTCTAAAATTGTCAACCTTTAGACCTCTCTTTACCACCTTTTTAGGATATCCTTCCCTACTTCCTGTATCTCATGGTTTCCTCTGTCTTCAAATACTCTCCTATTATGAGCGAGCACGTTCTCCAAGAACATCCTGAATAAGAGTACATTGGAGATACAGTCTTGAGAACCTGTATGACCAGAAATGCCTTTGTATAGAATTATAAGCTTAGATAGTTTTCCTTCAGAATTTTGAAAGTATTGCTCCATCGCTTTTTGTTTCCAATGTTGCTGTTGAGAAATATAAAGCTGTTCTAATTTCTGATTCACTGCATATTGTCTGTATTTTTTTTCTCTATGGAAGCATATAGGATGTTTTCTTTGTCCCTAGAGTTCTGCAATTTCATGATGCTGTGCATTGG
Organism: Trichechus manatus latirostris; assembly: GCF_000243295.1. Taxonomy (NCBI): domain Eukaryota; kingdom Metazoa; phylum Chordata; class Mammalia; order Sirenia; family Trichechidae; genus Trichechus; species Trichechus manatus. Next base: position 325,048 of record NW_004444318.1, read on the forward strand.
TGGGGGATCATTTCCTTTCATTGTTCTGGGAACTCACTGGGTCCTTTCATTCTGGTATCATTTTTCTTTAGGTTTAGAAAAACTTCTTCAGTTATCATATTGATGACTTCCTCTTTTATGTTTTCTCCATTTTCTTTCTTTCTTAAATTTCTAAAATTTGGATATTGGACCTCTTCAAACAGTCTTTTAATTTATTTTTCTTTTATCTCCTATTTTTATATCTCTTTGTCTTTTTGTTTTACTTTTTAGGATAGTTATTTAATTTTATTTTCCAACAATTCTAGAGCATTTACATTTTTTAATTATTTTAAATAGTTCTTTTGAATGTTCTCTGAATGTTCATTTTTAAATAGTGACTGTGGTTGTTTGATGATATGATATATCCTCTTATCTTCCTGATATAATCTCTGTATCCTTTCATTTTTATGCTTGATTTGGTCTTTATATTTCAAGTTAGAAGTTTTTTTCATATGTCTGGAAACTTTGATTAACTGATTACTTTTAAAATAATTGGGAGCGCTGGATGTATGAGTGGAACTTATCAATTGTGAATTTAATTGTAGTGTGATATGGTTGAGGCTTTGTAGGGGGCACGTGACAGCAGTAATTTTATGTCTTCTCTTTCATGGCTTGACAAGATGCTTCCAATTTCTGCTTGGTTTAACAGAGGACTGTTCCAGCATTCTGCGAGTTGGGTGAAGGAGGCAGGCTGGGAGTCCTAGCTTTCTATGTCCATGTATCCTTCTATTTTTGGTACACTACTCCTACCTTAACTTTACCTCTGTTTTAATATCTCAAGAGAATAAACCTGTGGGCTTCTGCCAAGGTGTGTGTGTATGTATGTGTGTGAGGGGAGGGAATCACTTAGTGGCACAAAATGCAAGAGCAATTGTGATGGTTAAGATTGTGTGTCAACTTGGCTGGGCCATGATTCTCGGTGTTTTAATGTAATCACTCCCATGATTGAATATACTGTGAATAGCCAATCAGATGAAGGGGAGTCTCCTTGGTGGTGTGGCCCGCATCTGTATATAAGCAGATGTTCTGGCTTTTTGCTTTCTCTGGATCCTGTGGCTGCTTCCTGTCATCTCATCTCCCGTTCTTGGGACTTGAGCTGTCAGCTTATCTGCCGAACCTGGGATTAGTTGATCTGCACAGCCTGTGAGCAGGAGCCCTGCTCTCCAACCTGCTGATCTTGGCCTTGCCAGCTTCGGCAGCTGTGTGACTTGGGAGAGGCCTCTACCCTGATCCATGGACTTGGGACGTTCTAGCCTCTACAATCGTGTGAGCTGTTTCCTTGATATAATCTCTCTCTCTATATATATTTATACACTTTACTGGTTTTGCTTCTCTAGAGAACCCAGCCTAAGACAGCAATCTAGGGATCTTACTACTGTTTAAACAGATTTCAACAAACCTTTCTTAATTTAGCCACTCCACCCATGGATGGGACAGTGATTTGTACTCACTGGTACTTCTGCCAAAACCAGTAACCATAGATTTACAGAGTATCTTATTTGCTATTGTGGTATTCCACACGAATTTGCCTCTGAAGGGAGAACTAACTTCTACAGCAAAGAAGTGTTGCAGTAGGTTAATGCTCATGGAATTTGCTGATCTTACCTATTCACTATCATCCTGAAGCAGCTGGTTTGATAGAATGGTGGAATTACTATTTGAAAGCTTAGTTCTGAGATGGATGACAACACTTTCTAGGGGATAACAGAATGTGGTAAATGCTCTGAATCACTGACCAGTAAATGTTGCTTTTTCTCTCATAGACAAGATACACAGTTCTGGAACCAAAGGGTAACCCCTTCTATTATTTCTTCTGATGATCCACTATCAACTTTTTTTGCTTCTCATTCCCATAATTTTTGGATCTGCTGGTTTATAGTCCTTAGTTCCCAAGACCCCCATGCATCTGTCTGTTTGTCATACTGTGGGGGCTTGCATGTTGCTGTGATACTGGGAGCTATGCCATCAATATTCAAATACTAGCAGGGTCACCCATGGCGGACAGGTTTCAGCTGAGCTCCCAGACTAAGACAGACTAGGAAAAAGGACCTGTGGTCTACTTTTGAAAAGAATTAGCCAGTGAAAGCCTTATGAATAGCAGCGGAACATTGTCTGATATAGTGCCGGAAAGTGGGCCCCTCAGATTGGAAGAGCTGCCTCCTCAAAGCAGAGTCGACCTTAATGATGTGGATGGAGTCAAGCTTTTGGGGCCTTCATCTGCTGACTTGGCATGACTCAAAATGAGAAGAAACAGCTACAAACATCCTTTAATAATCGGAATGTGGAAAGTACAAACTACAAATCTAGGAAAATTGGAAATCATCAAAAATGAAGCAGAACACATAAACATCAATATCCTGGGCATTAGTGAGCTGAAGTGGACCGGTATTGGCCATTTTGAATCCGACAGTCATATGGTCTACTATGCCAGGAATGACAACTTGAAGAGGAATGCGTTGCATTCATCATCAAAAAGAACATTTCAGGATCTATCCTGAAGTACAACACTGTCATTGATAGGATAATATCCATATGCCCACAAGGAAGACCAGTTAATACAACTATTATTGAAACTATTATTGAAACTTACACACCAATCACTAAGGTCAAAGATGAAGAAATTGAAGGTTTTTTTTTGTTTTTTAACCAATTTCTGCAATCTGAAATTGATCAAACATGTGCTCAGGATGCATTGACAGTTACTGGTGATTGGAATGTGAAAGTTGGAAACAAAGGAGGATCGACAGTTGGAAAATACAGTCTTGGTGATAGAAACAATGCTGGAGATCATATGATAGAATTTTGCAAGACCAGTGACTTCTTCATTGCAAATACCTTTTTTCAACAACATAAACGGTGATTATACACATGGACCTTGCTAGATGGAATGTACAGGAATCAAATCGACTACATCTGTGGAAAGAGACAATGGAAAAGCTCAATATCATCAGTCAGAACAAGGCCAGGGAGTCAACTGCGGAACAGACCATCAATTGCTCATGTGCAAGTTCAAGATGAAACTGAAGAAAATTAGAACAAGTCCACGAGAGTCAAAGTGTGACCTTGAGTATATCCCACCTGAATTTAGAGACCATCTCAAAAGTAGATCTGACTCATTGAACATTAACGACTAGAGACAAGACGAGTTGTGGCATAACATCAAGGATACCATACATAAAACAAGAGGTCATTAAAAAGATAAGAAAGAAAGAAAAGACCAAAATGGATATCAGAAGAGACTCTGAAGCTAGCTCTTGAACGTCGAGTACTAAAGAGAAAGGAAGAAATGATGAAGTAAAAGAGCTGAACAGAAGATTTCAAACGGTGGCTTGAGAAAACAAAGTAAAGTATTATAATGACATGTGCAAAGAGCTGGAGATAGAAAACCAAAAAGGAAGAATGCACTCAGCATTTCTCAAGCTGAAAGAACTGAAGAAAAAGTTCAAGCCTTGAGTTGCAATAGTGAAGAGTTCTATGGGGAAAATATTACACGACTCAGGAAGCATCCAAAGAAGATGGAAGGAATACACAGAGTCACTATACCAAAAAAAATCAACCATTTCAGGAGGTAGCATATGATCAAGAACTGATAGTACTGAGGGAAGAAGTCCAAGCTGCACTGAAGGCACTGGCAAAAAACAAGGTACAGGAATTGACGGAATACCAACTGAGATGTTTCAACAAATGGATGCAGTGCTGCACTGGTCTATGCCAAGAAATTTTGGAGACAGCTACCTGACCAATTCACTGGAAAAGATCCATATTTGTACCCATTCCAAAGAAAGGTGATCCAACAGAATGCAGAAATTATTGAACAATATCATTAATATCACATGCAACTGAAATTTTGCTGAAGATCATTCAAAAGTGGCTGCAGCTATACATTGGCAGGGAACTGACAGAAATTCAAGCCGGATTCAGAAGAGGACGTGGAATGAAGGATATCATTGCTGAAGTCAGATGGATCCTGACTGAAAGCAGAGAATACCAGAAAGATGTTTACTTGTATGTTATTGACTATGCAAAGGCATTCGACTTTGTGGATCATAACAAATTACAGATAACATTGCAAAGAATGGGAATTCCAGAACACTTAATAGTGCTCATGAGGAACTTGTACATAGACCAAGAGGCACTTGTTCAAACAGAGCAAGGGGATACTGCATGGTTTAAAGTCAGGAAAGTGTGGGTCAGTGTTGCATCCTTTCACCATACTTCTTCAATCTATATGTACAGCAAATAATCCAAGAAGCTGGACTATATGAAGAAGAACGTGGCATCAGGATTGGAGGAAGACTTATTAATAGCCTGCATTATGCAGCTGACACAACACTGATTGCTGAAAGTGAAGAGGACTTGAAGCACTTACTGATAAAGGTGAAAAACTATAGCCTTCAGTACGGATTACATCTCAACATAAAGAAAACAAAAATCCTCACAACTGGACCAGTAAGCAACATCATGATAAATGGAGAAAAGATCAGCATTGTCAAGGATTTCATTTTACTTGGATCCACAATCAATGCCCATGGAAGCAGCAGTCAAGAAATCTAATGACACATCGCATTGGGCAAATCTGCTGCAAAAGTTCTTTTTAAAGTGTTAAAAAGCAAAGCTATCACCTTGAAAAGTAAGATGCACCTGTCCCAAGCCATGGTGTTTTCAACCGCCTCATAGACATCTGAAAGCTGAACAATAAATAAAGAAGACCCAAGAAGAATTGATGCCTTTGAATTACAATGTTGGTGAAGAATACTGAATATATGCCATGGACTGCCAAATAATGAACAAATCTGTCTTGGAAGAAATACCGCCAGAATGCTCGTTAGAGACAAGGATGGCAAGACTAAGTGTCACGTACTTTGCACATGTTATCAGGAGGGATCAGTCCCTGGAGAAGGACATCATGCTTGGTAAAGCAGAGGGTCAGCAAAAAAGAGGAAGAAACTCAACGAGATGGATTGACACAGTGGCTGCAACAATGGTCTCAAACATAGCAACAGTTGTGAGGATGGTGCAGGACCAGGCAGTGTTTTGTTCTGTTGTACATGGGGTCCCTATATGAGTTGGAACTGACTTAAGGACACTAACAACAACAGTTTCCAAGAGAAGAATTCTTCTTCCTGGGGACACAAGAGGTGTTCCATTGAATTGGAAGATGAGATTGCACCATGGCCACTTTGATCTCATAATTCCAGTGAAAAAACAAGTAAGAAGAGAGTTAATATACTGACTGGGGTGATTAATCCTCATTATCAAGAGAAAATTAAATTGCTGCTATACATTGTATGTCTCCCACCTTATCCAAGATTTTACATTCAGATAGTTCTTTCTTCACTATGTATCAGAGGGGCAATAAGTCATTATGATGCATCTCCTTGATATCTCCACTTCTGCTTTCACTTGCTCTTTGATTTATGGTAACCTAATTCAGATACTACAAAATACACCTTTATTTTCTAGTAATTGATTAGTTTATGCTCTTATGATTTTCCAAAATACCACATTAAAAAAAAGTACAGAACTTGGTCTTCAGAATTTGGCGCTTGGTCCATATCCATATGCTTTGGTTTAGTTTTGTTGTATTGTTTTGTACCAGCATGGTTGCAAACAAATGCTCCCCTTGAATCTCATCCTTCATCCTCGTTACGGATGGGATAAGATGCATAACTTCTCCAGTAACTTCTTAATCAAAAATATGCTAGTGAGCAGTCAGGCTAGTGGTAAGGGTAGTGGTATCATTCCTGTTAATATTTTATTTATGAATGAGGAAGTATATATTTTGACTTCATTACCCTTTTGATTCTAAAAAAGTATTCTGACCATGCTTAGTAAAGGTTATATTAAAAACCTTCTGCTAGAGTTCCCTTGTGGATTATTGTCTTAGTATGGGTTCTCTACAGGAGCAAAACAAGTGAAGCATATAGAAATACATAAAGAGAGAAATTCACTTTAAGGAAATAGCTCATGCAATTCTGAAGAAACGGCCCACACAATTGTAGGGGCTGGTAAGTCCTAAATCTAGGGGTCAGAAGACAGGCTGAAGACCTCTACTGGCTTACATGGTTGCGGTGGCTGGTGAACTGAAAATCTTCAGGTAGGATGGCAAGCCAGAGATATCTGCAGGCTTACATTCCAAGAACCAGCAGTCAGGAGATGAGAAGAGTGCAGGGTCAAGAGAGAGATAGTGTTGCCAGAATATCCATTTAGATACTGGAGGCAGTCCCTACCTCCAAGGAAACTCCTCTTTCAACTGATTGGCTGTTCACATCAGATCACAAAATGGAAAGTGACTACATAGTGTCTGTCAAACCACTGAGAATTATAGCCTAGCCAAGGTGACACATAAATTAACCACAACAGTCCACTACTTGTCAACTTGGCACCTATACACATCTCCTTAAACCATATATAATCTCTAAAAAAGACAATTATAAAGTCATACTTGCACCTAACATGGTACAATTGACATGAGTACAACCGAAAACACACTAGCCCCTTTTAATTTACATCTTGTATTTTATAATAAGAAATGGGATGAGGGAGAGAAGAAAACAAAGATATTTTATATATATACATATATATAAATAAAAACCCGTTGCCATCAACATCGAGTCAATTCCGACTCACAGTGATCCTACAGGGCAGAGTAGAACTGCCCCATAGAGTTTCCAAGGCTGCAATCTTTATGGAAGGAAATTGCCATATCTTTCTCCTTCGGAGTGGCTGGTGGGTTCCAACTACCAATCTTTTGGTTAGTAGCTGAGTGCTTAACTGTTGCACCACCAGGGCTCCTCTCTCCCTCTCTATACACACACACACACATGCATATATATATACACACATAAAACAAATCAAGGAAGAAATACACCTAACAATTGTAATGCTTGTTTCTGAAACTAGTTACATGGTCGTAGCTGGTATTTAGAACTACTTTCTCCCACCACCCATTCTGTACTCCCCTTGCCCTCAGCAAACACCTCAGCTGGTCATAGTTCTTTACCTGGTAGGTGACCCAAACCTTCATTCCTGAAAGATCTGGACCATCAGTAGTTACATCAGAATTGGGTTGCTGCAGTTTTCCATTGACTTTAGTCACAGGGCATGGTAGTACTAAGAGACACTTTAAGTTGTTATTGTTAGGTGCTGCCAAGTTGGTTCTGACTCATAACAACCTTATGTACAACAGAACAAAACACTTCTTGGTCTTCCACCATCTTCACAATCATTGTTATATTTGAGCCCATTGTTGCAGCTGCTGTGTCAAGACATCTCGTCGAGGGTTTTCCTCTTTTTTGATGACCCTCTACTTTACCAAGCATGATGTGCTTCTCCAGGGACTGGTCCCTCCTGATAACATGTCCAAAGTATGTGATGTGAGACAAAGTCTTGGCATCCTTGCTTCCAAAGAGTACTCTGACTGTATTTCTTCCAAGACAGACTTGTTTGTTGTTCTGGCAGTCCATGGTATATTCAATATTCTTCGTCAGCACCGTAATTCAAATGTATCAATTCTTCTTCTGGTTTCCTTATTCATTGTCCAGCTTTCGCATGCATATGAAGCAACTGAAAACATTATGGCTTGGCTAAGGCGCACCTTAGTTCTCAAAGTGACGTCTTTGCTTTTTTAACACTTTAAAGAGGTCTTTTACAGCAGATTTGCCCAGTGCCAAGTGTCATTAGATTTCTTGACTGCTGCTTCCATGGGCATTGATTGTGGATCCAAGTGAAATGAAATCCTTGACAACGCCAATCCTTTCTCCATTTATCATGATGTTGCTTACTGGTCCAGTTGTGAGGATTTTTGTTTTCTTTATGTTGAGATGTAATCCGTACTGAAGGCTGTAGTTTTTCACCTTTATCAGTAAGTACTTGAAGTCCTCTTCACTTTCAGCAAGCAATGTTGTGTCATCTGCATAATGCAGGTTGTTAATGAGTTTTCCTCCAATCCTGATGCCACGTTCTTCTTCATATAGTCCAGCTTCTTGGATTATTTGCTCAACATACAGATTGAATAAGTATAGTGAAAGGATGCAACACTGACCCACACTTTCCTGACTTAAACCATGCAGTATCCCCTTGCTCTGTTTGAACGAGTGCCTCTTGGTCTATGTGCAAGTTCCTCATGAGCACTATTAAGTGTTCTGGAATTCCCCTTCTTTGCAATGTTATCCATAATTTGTTATGATCCACACAGTCGAATGCCTTT
>NW_004444318.1:333558-338326 GCF_000243295.1 Trichechus manatus latirostris
AGGTAGCTGTCTTCCAAATTTCTTGGCATAGATGAATGAGCTCTTCTAGCATTATTTCCCTTGGTTGAAACATCTCAGTTGGTATTCTGTCAATTCCTGGAGATATATATATATATATAAAATATCGACCACACGTCTGTCAGTGTGTTGTACTGTGGTGGCTTGCATGTTGCTAAGAGACACTTTAAGAGATCTCTTCTATTCCAGACATACTCTCTTTACCTCCATTAAGTAATATCAGTCTGATGTTCCCTTGGTAATCAGGATCAATCACATCAGCCAATATGGCAATTCCCTTTTTTGCCTGTTGATCCAGTGGCATGAAGGGCCCAAAGTGGCCAAGTGGCATTTTTAGCTTCCAGTTCAATGGAATCAGTGTTGTGTCTCCTGGTGGGAGCATCCCTCCCTTTAGAACTAAGACCTCCAGACCCACAGAGCATAGGGTTGCAGGGACAGGAAACAAAAATTTTGCAAGTGGGTCACTGGGGTAATAGTGAGTGGTGCCACTCCCATTTCCACCCGTTGATTCCTAGGCCTGTGAATCCCGTCTATGGGAGAAACAGCACCATATATTGAATGCTGGTTTAGAGCATATACAGCCTCCTGGAGAACATTGACCTGGCCCTGTGAGGTATTGCCACCTAGCTGGCACTATAATTGTGCCTTTAAAAGGCCATTCGATAATTCTATCAAGCCAGCTGCTTCAGGATGGTGTGGAACATGGTAAGATTAGTGAATTCTATGAGCATGGGCCCATTGTCACACTCATTTGTTGTGAAGTGAGTTCCTTGATCTGAGGCAATGCTATCTCGGATACCATGATGATAGATAACGCATTCTGTAGGGTCCATGAATGGTAGTTTTGGTACAAGCATTGTGGGCAGGGAAGGCAAGTTTATATCCAGAGTGTCTATCCCAGTAAGAACAAAACATTCCCTTTCCATGATGGAAGGGGTCCAATGTAATGAACCTGTCAATTGGGGTTGATCACTCTGAGGGATGGTGCCATATCAGGGACTCAATATTGGTCTCTGCTGCTGGCAGATTGGGTTCTTAGCAGTGGCTGTAGCCATGTCAGCCCTGGTGAGTGGAAGTCTATTGAAAGGGGTCTATCCATGTACCTCTTCCCCATAACTCCTTGTCTCTAGTTTTCTAATCATATTCCTTCTGAGTCTCTGACCATTCACCCAAACTATTGACCACAGCCTATGAATCAGTATACAATTGCACATCTTGTCATTTATCCTTGCAAGCAAAATGAACAAACAGGTGCACTGATTGCAGTTCTACCCACTGGGAAGATTTCCCCTCACCACTGCAGAAAGAGGCTGCAGTGCTGCTGCTGTCCACTTTTGAATGGTGCCTGCATATCGTGCAGAACTATCTGTAAAGCACACATAAGTTTTCTCTTCCTCAGTCGACTGATTATAAGGAACTCCCCATGAGGCCATACGTGCAGACTGGGAGAGGAAAGGTAATGTGACAGGACTGGGGACTATGTATATTTAGGCTGCTTCCTCACGTAACTTATTTGTGTCTTCAGGTCCTGCTGGAGTTCAATCTCATATATACCACTTCCATTTAATGATGGAGTGCTGCTGTGCCCGTTTGACATTATGACTCTATGGGTTAGACAACACTCAGTTTATGATGGGCAGCTCAGGCTGCATGGTAACTTGGTGGTCCATAGTTAAGTGTTCAGTCTCTACTGAGGCCCAATAACAATTCAAAATCTGTTTCTCAAAAGGAGAGTAGGTATTTGCCGAGGATGGCAGAACTTTGCTACAAAAGCCAGAGGGTCGGCACTGTGATTCACCAATAGGACCTGTCAAAGACTCCAAACAGCATCTCTCCCTGCAATTGACACTTCAAGCACCATAGGATCAGCTGGATCATATGGCCCAAATGGTAGCTCAGCTTGCACAGCAGGCTGAACCTGTTGCAGAGCCTTCTTTTGTTATGGGCCCCAGATTAAAACTAGCAGCTTTTTGTATTACTGGATAAAGAGGCCAGAGTAGCCCACCCAAATGAGGGGTATGTTGCCTTCAAAATCCAAAATGGCCTGCCAAGCATTGCACCTCCTTTTTAGTTGTAGGAATGACCAAATGCAACAACTTATCCTTCACTTTAGAAGGAATATTTCAACATGCCCCACACCACTGGACTCCTAGAAATTTCACTCAGGTGGAAGGCCTCTGAATTTTTTTTGAAGTTAATTTCCCATCCTCTAGCAAGCAAAAGGTTGGCAGACTGAATCCACCAGCCACTCTTTGGAAACCCTATGGAGCAATTCTAGTTTGTCCTATAGGGTTGCTATGAGTCAGAATAGACTCGATGTCAGTAGGCTTGGTTTTGGTTTAGCAAGCAAATGTTTTGTCAAATAAGTTGAGTCATTGACACTTTTTACTTACAAGGTCCAATCAGCATAATGTCATCAATGTAATGGAACAGTGTGACATTCTGTGGAAGAGAAAGCTAATCAAGTTCCCTGCAGACTAAGTGATTACATAGAACTGGAAAGTTGTTATAGCCTTGAGGTAGGACAGTGACGATGTATTGCTGGCCTTGCCAGCTGAAGGCAAACTGCTTCTGATAGTATTTAAAACAGGAATAGAGAAAAAGGCATTGGCCAGATCAATAGCTGCATACCAGGTACCAGGAGATGTATTGATCTGCTTAAGCAATGAAAGCACATCTAGAACGACAGCTGCAATTGGAGTCACCACCTGGTTAGGTTTATGGTAATCTGCTGTTATTCTCCCAGATTCGTCTGTTTTATGCACAGGCCAAATAGGCGAGTTGAATGGGAATGTGGTGGGAATTACCACCCCTGCATCCTTCAAGTCCTTTATGGTGGCACTGATCTCTGCAGTCCCTCCAGGAATGCAGTATTGCTTTTGGTTTACTATTTTCCTTTGTAGAAGCAGTTCTAATGGCTTACACCTGGCCTTTCCTACCATAATAGCTCTTACTCTACATGTCAGAGATCCAATGTGGGGGTTCTGCCAGTTGCTGAGTATGGCTATTCCAATCATGCATTCTGGAACTGGGGAAATCACTACAGGATGGGTTCAGGGAGAAACTGGCCCCACTGTGAGATGGACCTGAGCTAAGATTCCATTAACAACCTGACCTCCACATGCCCCTACTCTGACTAGTGGGCCACCGTTACTTTTTGGGACTCCTGGAATTAGTGTCAGTTCAGAGCCAATCTCTAGTAATTCTTGAAAAGTCTGATTATTTCCTTTTCCTTAATGAATAATCTGTCTCATAAAAGCCCGTAGATCCCTTTGGGGAAGGCTGGGAGAAGATTAACAGTATAAATTTTTGGCAAAGCAATGGGGTCCTTCCTCAAGCAGACTCAGCCTCCCCCTCATTCAAGGGATTATGGGTCTGTAAACAGGCTCAAGTCTAGGAATCCATTGACGTGCTGTGACTCTCTATTTTGGCATTTCAAGTTAGACTGCTATTCACTTGACCTAGAATTCTTCTGCTTGTACAGATCAAATAAATATTTAGCAGGTTTTGCATCTATTTCTTTCCTAAGGATGCCATGACTGAGTAGTGAAGCCATAAGTCCACACGAATCAGAGTATTCTGATTACTGCTTTGACTCTGTTGTCCATTTTGGTAACTATGCCCACCTTATCTTTGGTGATTAAATGCCACTACTTGGCCCTTTCCAACCCCGATCCAATCACCACCACTGTAGTTAGGTGTCTTAATTCAGTTAGAGCAGTTCCCACTGTAATATCTTACCTATAGAGAAGAGCAATCACAGCAACCTTCAAGGATGCTGGGTCTCCCTTCACAAATTTGTTCCTCATAGTTATGATGAAAGATGTGTCCTCTGGGCACTCTTTAGGTGGGTCTGTGGGTCCAACCTGATAAACTCACTCTAACATTTCAATTTCCCTAAGCCTTTGGATACCTTCTTCTATAGCATACAAAGACAGTCCTGGCATTTTAACTTCATTTAGTGTAGGCCACTTTTTGGTCCACGTTTCAATGTGTTCTGGCTCTGATTGGATGTACATGATATTAAGATAACCTGTGTGTGCACCACAATAATAAATTTGTATTATTTATGATAACCTGTGGGTGAGTCAATTGAAAATAAGGCATGTGCACACCACAGTTCTCTTTCTCCTATCCTTCTCCTTATTTCATCTCCCTGGGATACTTAAGACATTAGAGCAATTGATGCCAAGAGATGCCTGGGAAATAGTGTGCCCCTGATTTTTTATTAGGTATATATCGGTATTTGTGTTGGGGTGGAGGAAGCTGCCTCAGGAACTAAGTGAGCTCTCTTCACCTACTCATTGATCATAGCCTCCAACAGAGCTTTCTTCTGAGAACTGAACTAACATTTCTTGAATTCCAACTATGTATCAGTCACCAGAGCCCTGGTGGTGCAGAGGTTAAGTGCTCGACTGCTAAACAAAAGGTTGGCAGTTGGAATCCCCCAGCCCCTCCTTGGAAACCCTGAGGGGTAGTTCTACTCTGTCACTATGAGTTGGAATCTACTCGACAGCAATGGGTTTGGTTTTTTTTCTTTTTTTTTTGGTATCACAAAATTTGTAAGTTGAACAGTAATTATTTCTCTCTAAAGTTTCTCCTGTTTCCGCTATATCTCATGGCCCCTTACATTCACTATGCTAAGGGAGGAAATGGACATCATGAAAACAATACTATTCTTGCCTATGGAGTATCATTGCCTTGATCATCCATAACCAAAGCATTTTTAATTAAAAGAAGCTAAAGTTTT
>NW_004444318.1:348831-352006 GCF_000243295.1 Trichechus manatus latirostris
TGGGGTTGTTAACCAATGTCGTAAAACAACATGTGTACTACTGTTTCATGAGAAACTATTTGTTCTGTAAAAAAAATGTTCTGCCTGGAGAAAGAGGAGGTACTTTAGCTTTTGTTCTGATTGGTTTGTTTTCCAGGGACTGCCTAATTCTAAAATTCCTAGAAGAATCCCTAGGCATATTTTATGGGGTATGGCATATCAGGTTCATTTTTGCCAGCTCTTGCTTCCCTCACATTCCTGTTGCACAACTTCTCCCTCCTACACCTCAGGAAGATGGCTCTGCAGATCCTCAGAGGACTCATGACAGCAGCTGTGATGGTGATGCTGATGGTGCTGAGCACCTCCATGGCCCAGGATGGAGACACCCCACGTAAGTGCAGGGCAGCTGCTCATCAGAGGCACTCCAGTGCAAAGCAGACTTCTGGGGACCCTGATGGGGGCCTGAGGGTGGGGAACACTGTTCCCAGATTACAAAGCCCAAGGATGGCTTGGAGGGGTACTTATCACAGTGAAGATTTCTCTTACTCAGGAATGACAGGCTAGATTCTCAATCTGCCTCTCCACTGATGAGGGGGAGACTAGCACCTGTCCAGGGATACCCCCCAAAAACCAAACCCATCAGTGTCGAGTCAATTCCAACTCATAGCGATCCTATGTGACAGAGTAGAACTGCCCCATAGGGTTTCCAAGGCTGTAAATTTTTACGGAAGCAGACTGCCACATCTTTCTTCCACATCTTTCTTCTGTGGAACAGCTGGTGGGTTCAAACTGATGACTTTTCAGTTAGCAGCTGAGTGCTTAACTCCTGCACTACTAGGGCTCCTTTTGCCCAGGGATACAGACCTACTGATTTCAGGGTTATAGGAGGTCACAAACTGTGTATCTGTTACAACTCAGGACAAAGTGAGTGTGGTGCCATCCTAGAAGTGCTGAGTTTCTGAGTCATGATTTCCCACTCGAGTAACCAAAGGCACAATGATTTTTTAGCGTTAGTATCTACTCCCTGAATGTGAGCATAGGTTTCATAAAAATAAGCTTTTGAGATCTTAGAGATGGAAAATGGGGTGAGGACACACAGGGTGCTACCTTCAGCTGTTATTTACTACAGGTCAATGTAGTGTCAGTGTTGATGTCACCGTCAACTGGGCTAAGGGAAAAGGAGAGTTAGGGAGGAAAGATTCAGGATTTATTGTGCACTTCAAGCATTTCAACAGTGTATTTATATAAATTAGCTCATTTAATATTCCTTACAGCGTGGGGTGGGTGGTAGGTATTATGCTCCCCTTTTCATATATGTGAAAAACTTCACTCAGTAATAATGATTATTGCAGGGCAGACTAGACTCAGTTTTAAATGACTCAAAATCATGGGCTCTTTTTATGATTAAAATACTTCTTTACAGAAGGGAGGATTTTATTCCCTGTGACTATACTGGAGTAAAGGAACCTTATTCTATTGTTGAGGTAGGGAAGTGATACCAGGAGTAAACTGAGGCAAGGAAGAAGGTGCTTTTCTCAGGAGTCAAGTGAACTTCCATGTTGGGGTGGGGACACGGTCAGTATCCTTCCAGTTCCAGTACTTTCTCTTACCCCTTTTTACCTCCTTCTACAGTGATTCTTCTTATGTGGATAACTGCGGAGCCCAGAAGTGTCCAGAAGTGATCAGGACTATGATACTTAATGGGAAAGATGCATTGATCTCTGTCCTCACAAGGCAGCAACAATTTACAATCATTCATTTCATCATTTTCCAAGTCCAGTTGCCCTGTATCTATGAATGATAAACTGAGGCGGGAACATCTGTCATTCCAGGGCATGTCCTTAGGGTACAGGGCTTCTCTGACTTCCATCGTGGCATAATGGCAGATTCCAGAAACACTGAGACGCAAGGAGGGCACGCTGGAGGAGGAGGAGGAGGAGGAGGAGTAGGGGGAGTGTAACAACCTGGAAGAATCTGGGCGTTACTGCAGGAGGAGCGGACAGCAGGGCGGGGCTGGTGGCTGGACTTGGCCTGGGAAATTGCAGGTTCTTCCTGGGAATGGAGCCCTGAGCTGAGGGAAATGGTTTTGGGTTTACTCAGTCAGTTTGGCGGAGGCTGATGTGGTCCCACTCTATCGCTGCCTGTTTCGCGTGTAGAGTCATCACACTGAGGCCATCACTGACCAAAGCAGGTGTCTTTCTCCCAGGAGGTTTTCCTGTTCCAGGCAAAGGCTGATTGCTACTTCACCAACAGCACGGAGCGGGTGCCGCACGTCCACAGGTACATGTATAACCGGGAGAAGTTCGCACGCTTCGATAGCAACGTGGGGGAGTTCGTGGCGCTGACAGAACAGGGGCGTCCTCAAGCCCAGTATTGGAAGAGCCAAAAGGACGGCCTGGAGAGGGAGCAGGCTTTCCCGTACACTGCGTGCAGAGGCAGCTACAAGCAATTTATGCCATACACAGTGCAGCGGCGAGGTGAGCAGGCAGCCGTCTTTCCCACTCCTCCTCCTGACCCTTTCCCAACCCTTCTTCTTACTTGAGAGTCTCCTCAGCCCAGTGTCAGGTGGCCTACACTGAGCGGCCCTGTGGGTTGGGTCAGTGGGAGCCTGATGGAAGGAGCTCTTTGCGTGACAAAATACCCTATTTTTCAGGAGGAAAAATTAAGGTGAGAGTCGTGCACACCCAGGGTCATGGTGGAGGAGCCAGAGAGTCACAGTGCAACGTGATGAACGAGGTGGTGTCAGACCTCATCTAACTTGGTGGGAGGAAAGAATAATGAGAATCACTATTATCAATCCAAAGCTGATTCCTATGAAGTAAAGGTAAGACATACCTCCACCTCCACTCTCCAACCTTTTTTTTTCTGTAACTGAGAATGTCTTTATTGCTTCTTCATTCTTTTTTATTTATTTATTTTTATTGTATTTTAGGTGAAGGTTTACAGAACCAATAGTTTCTCATTAAACAGTCAGTACACATATTGTTTTATGACATTTGTTAACAACTCTACGACATGTCAACCCTCTCCCTTCTCAACCTTTTTTATTTTTTTGTGAAAATATACATAGCCAAAGATACACCATTTCAAAAATTTCTTCATGTACAATTCAGTGTCATTGATTGTGTTCTTCCAGTTGTGCTGCTATTCTCACTTTAGATGAAGGTTTACAGAACAAAACAGTTTCTCTTTAAAC
>NW_004444318.1:358748-371670 GCF_000243295.1 Trichechus manatus latirostris
GAGTCCAAGATGGTGGATCTGTGCTGCATTCGTTGATAGGGGACCTCTGCATGTATATCTCCTTGCTCTCTGTTCTCTGTCAGTTTCTTATTCCATTTGGTGCTTGACTGAGTCCTTTATCTCTTTAGTTGATGTTTAGGGTTTCAGGATTGCTGTTTTCTCTGTTTGGCTTAGTTTTTTAGATCTTTGCTGTGGAGGGACAGTGTGGTGTTTCTGCCTAGAGCACCATGTTGCTGTAAGTGTCCAGCCTTTTTTTTTTTTTTTTTTTTTACCAATTCTGACACCAACTCTCCCTCCCATGGCATTCTCTACTTCTCTGCTGGGTTCCAGAATTCATTGCAATTGCCACAAAGAACTCACAGACCATACTCACAATTATGGGTTTATTAGGGAAGTAAAAGGTTATAATTCAGGATCAGGATCAACTTAGAGGTAACAGGCAGGATACAACTCAGGATCAGGATCAACTGGGAGGTAAGAGGAACAACTCAGGATAGTTCTTCCTTCAATTAGGACAGCTTTTTCTCGGCCTCTGCTGCTGGGCCCTACTAGGGCCGGGCCCCTGCCCTGCTTGGACAAGTGTTATAGCTGTTCAGCTCCTCTGACAAGTGCCCAAAGGCACCTTACTCCTCTAGGAATCCTCCTGAAGAAGGCATTCAGCTTTCTTGCTCCATGGGTCAACAAACACCACTGCATCCGTCTTGCACAGGTTTCTTAATTCCCACCATCTTACACCCTTGACAAGCTAGCTCTCATGGTTTCTTGCCATCTTCAGTGTTACAGCTCTCTCAGTTTCCTGGGTCTAGGACTTAAGAGACTTTTCTTCCAAAAAGGGAGGCCATAGCCTCAGGAGACCAGTAGCCAGGGCAGATTCTTCCATCTCAACCCCTGAACTTTAATCCTGTCAAAGGAGCAAGAGTTTTCGGAGTCTGTCCCAAGCCTCCCTTGTCAGTTTGTTTCTCTGCCATTTTCTTCAGTCAAGTACTCAGGTGTTCCAATGTACCTAGTTTATTTTTGCCTCCTCATACCTTGCTTTAGGAGAAACTATTTCCTCTGCTTGGAATGCCCTTGCTCCTTCCAATCCTCCTGAGTCATACTAGTGAAAGCTCTCACCCTTCAAGGCCCAGCTAAGGGTTAATGTTGCTGAGCTAACTAACTCAGCCAGGTAGAGAGCCCCCACTGTGTATACACTGAACTTTGCACATAAGTATTATAGCTTATGTCCTGTTACTGTATTATAACTTTTAGTTACGTGTCAGAATGCTTTGTAATTTTGTTTACTTGAGTAGCCACATTCTAATCTCAAAGTTTTAAATTTGTACATTTAACACTCAAAATCGCCATAGAATCCCAAGGGTTTCAGAAGATTGTAGTTGAGAACTATTGTTACAGGTGATTGTTTTAGGTGCCGTTGAGTTGATTCCGACTCAGAGTGACCTCATGTGACAGAGTAGAACCTCCCCATAGAGTCTTCAAGGCTGTAATCTTCATGGGAGCAGATGGCAAGATCTTTCTCCTGTGGAGCTGCTGGGTGTGTTCAAACATTGAATCACACAATTTTTAAGGGTAGAGGCTGTGACTTAACCCTCTGAACTGTGGTGCTTAAGCTTCTAAACCCTGGTCCTTGACAAAGTAATTGACCAATTGGTCAATTAACGTTTTTCAAATAAAAGAATAAATTTCCTCAGTTGTTTGTTCAGTTGGACTCAGGAAAAAAGAAAAGTGTAAAAATGTCTTAAATCTTGATTTTATTACTTATTCTTTAGTGTTTTGACTAATGCTGTACATTTAAATTTACCACATATCAGTTTAGATTCCAATAATTTAGAATTTGTGACTGAAAAGCTTATGGAAATGGAATAAAGTATAAACCATAATATTTTGAACAATGTTGTGGGACAGATGTTAATTTTACCTAGATAAACTGATTAAATGCCCTAGTGTAAAAAACAAATGAATAAACAAGCAAATAAAAAACCCAGAACTAGAGCCTTGAGGAAAATCGTAACTATTAGATTTTAAATAGAAATTGTTTTCTTTGGTTATGATTCCTTCCAGCATTGCAACCCACAATATGGATAGTAAAATATTTTGAATGCATGTCACCACAAAGGTTTTAGGATCTAAAACTAGACTGTAATCCGAGAGGGATGCTGTGTTGGTAATAAAACAACAACAACAAACAAACAAACCAAAATCCCATCGCCCTGGAGTTGATGCTGATTCATAGCAACCCTATAGGACAGAGTAGAACTGCCCTATAGGGTTTCCAAGTAGCTGCTGGTGGATTCAAACTGTCAACTTTTTGGTTACCAGACAAACGCTTAACCACTGTGCCATCAGAGCCCCACTGTGTTGGTAGGAACCTGGAAAAAGTGTTCCGTGTTCTATATTTTTGTATTTTGTTTGTTCTGCAGCTAGTAAATAATAGAGCTAGAGTACTGCTTGAGTGTGGAAGATTTTCTTTATGAGATCGGACGGTGATTATTATTAAACCGTGTGGACCAGAAATAGAAAGGCACATAATTTTTAAACTGACGGCATTACTGTCTATGGTGTCATGGCTATTTTTGTTATGGACCCTGATCGGCAGTTTGAAACTACAGAATTTTGTTCTTATATTGGAAGCACAGGCCAGTATAATAGGGAAATACTGGATGCAATTCCAGAATTGTAATCACTGGAGCTGATTCTGCTGTTGGACTTTTAATAGATGGGTGAAGAAATGGAATTGGTTTTTATTATGATTATTATTTTTAATAGTGACAAGAATAGCTGATTTATATATAGTGATTTATAATTTGAAAATGTTTTCACATTTATTGAACTTAAGCTATGATTTAACCCCTGAACAAAAGGTTATTCTTAGTCCTTAAGGTCTAACATTTGACTTACTTGTATAAGTCAATAAAGTTATTTATTTAGTGATGGACCTGGGACTCCAGGCCAAGGCATGGAGTTGTAAGGATCTTTCCAATCTAATTCCCAAGGAGGGGATTTTCATCATGGTGAGACCTGCCATGTGGTCTTACATCTCACTCACTGTCTTTTTCTGTCTGTTACTTCCCCCAGTGGAGCCTAAAGTGGCTGTCTCCCTGGCCAGACAGAGGCCCTAAACCATCACAACCTGCTGGTCTGCTCGTTGGCAGATTTCTGTCCAGGCCAGGTCAAAGTCTAGAGGTTTTGGAATGACCAACAAGAGACAGCTGGTGGACACTCCCCTTATTAGGAATGGAGACTGGACCTTCCAGATCCATGTGATGTTGAAAATGACTCCTCAGAATGGAGATGTCTACACCTGCCATGTACAGCACCCCAGACTCCAGAGTCCCCTCACGGTGGAGTGACTTAAGGCATAGTTCCTACATGCTATGAACCTTAGAATATAGAGCAGAAAAGGCTTTGAGACTTGGGTCCTGTTTTCTGTGATCTTGGTCACACACATCCCATCCCTTGTCACTTACCAAGTTAGAAGTCACAGAAGAAGATCTACCTTTCCTAGGGCGAGAGTGACCTAAGGAATGCTGATCTCATTCCTGTCATGATTATTAGAGGGGTCACTTGGCACCTTTGACTGGGCCCAAGCACTGAAAGCTGATCTCTCCTTTGGGACTCTGTGTTGGCCTTCACACTGTTGTCTGGGAGCTAGTCTCTAGAAGTGTGGATAGACGTGCCCTATAAAGAGCAGGCATCTTTTCTGCTTTATCCCTCAGCCATTTGGTACATCCAGTAGGATTTAGCACACCCTTTCCTTCCCAAATGAGATGAGAACAAGAAACTGTTCTCCCCTGGTACCTCCATCTCCTGTACCCCAGACTAGACTTCAAGCCATCAGCTGGAACACTGTGGATTGTGGAGACAGACCCTGACGCTCAGGCTTCTACTTCTCAGGAGCACAGTCTGCATCTGCACAGAGCAAGGTGCTGAGTGGTGTTGGAGGTTTTGTGCTGTGGATTATCTCTCTTGGGATGGGCCTTATCATTCACTTTCAGAAGAAGAACGGAAAGGAACCCTGGGTGCTAGAATGAGATTCTGTCCAGAGAAGCTCTGCCTTTAGCTGTATCTCTTTCCTCCTGACTCTGCAAACACAGGAGAGCTGGTGTGGGGGTGGGAACAGACCACTGAACTTAGGTACTCTTTGAGATCTGATTTTCTTAGTTATAGTATTTTACTACCACAGAGGGAAGGTGTGGAGTATTATTCCTAGCCAGACAGAGGAACCAGTTCATATCTCCTCAACTTCCCCAGTTATCATCGTCCCTGGCTCAGAGTCTAACCCTCCCCCTTTTCCACCTTTAGGTTTGGTCACTTTGGTAATTTCTGCTTAGAGGAGTCATGGCCTGGTAGTACAAATGTAGGGGAGGGGATCTAACTCTCTAGGATGCAGCAAATCTCATTTCCTTTTGGGAGTGAAGGAGGGAGCGGAATACTTTCCCACTACTTAAGTTTAATAAGTTTTTCTTTCTGTTTCCTTTTATAACTCCCTGTCATAGGACACTCTGAGTCCTGGGTCTTGGCCAACAGGTAACCTCCGTGCTGTTTTACTTAGAGAAACCTACACTATGACCTCAGCTCTGGGTCCTGTGAGGGGACTGCAGGCGGGAGCAGTGTGTGTTTGGAAGGGTGGGGGCGGGGAAAGGAGGCTCAAAAAATCCTGAGAAATCAATAGAGTGAATGTGGTTAGGCTGTTCTTTGTTTTATTGGGGCAAAGATGGAAGACTATGATCAGTCTCTGGGTAGGAAGTCCCAGGGATTGTTCTTCAGAGTCATACCATGATCTTGGTGTCAGCTTTATGTGCATCTTCAAGACAGAGCCAACTCTAGGCTGTTATTCATGAGCAAAATACCCCCTGGACACCTCCAGTTAGGAACTCTACTCTATTTGTCATTGATTAGTTGAGTTCAGAAGGTTGCCAGTAGGTGAGAAGAAGAAAAGTCATCTGATTTATTAACAATGACAATTTATTGCATTTATTATTAGAATATAACTTCATGGCTTCATCAGAAAAGACAGAGCTACATCCATGCCTTCCACATGCCTCCTCTCTCAGCAATTTGAGCTGGGTTTACTTTAGCCAAATATCTGGGTTCATGTTAGGTAAATGTCACCTTTATAAAGTTGTCGAGAGAGGTGATAAAGGGCGATGACGAATGACAAAGTCTGAGGCTTCACGCCTCTTGATGGCTGTCCTGCCTAGTAGAGCAGAGTAGGTCAGGGGATGTTTCCTTTAGGGTTGATTATCTTTTTAACTCTTTCCCCACTACTTCTACAGGTTTCCTGCAGAGATCTTGAATGTTCTTGTTTCTGGATTTTGTTACTTCTCTTTCCTGGTGCCTGCTTTGTTCTTGTCCAGAGATTTCAGCCTTTCTCAACCAGTCTTTGAGAGCAAGCGCCTACGTCAACCCCATTACCCCTGCAACCAGGCTCCAGGTTGCCTCTTCCATCCACTCCGTCTGCCCTGAGGGTCTTCCTGTGACTTGGATTTACTCATTGACTTTGGAAGCTCTGCCCTTTTACTGTTCAGACCCCCAAATGCCTTTAGATAAGGGGTATTTTTGTTCTGTGTTCTCAATGACATGTCAAACCTATTTAACCAATTCTTTACATTTTCCATAATAAATACTAGCATGAGACACCTGTGTCCTGGATTCTGATTTGATTCATAAGGGGAAGAAAGGAACAGATGCTAGGGAGTCTGAGCCTAGTTGTGGAAAGAAGGAGGGACTGCCCAGTGGAAAAAGACTGGAAGCATTGTAACTGCCCTAACCCATGTGTCTCAAAAGGTCGTGTAATGGGGTTCAGAATAAATTCAAATTTAGTTTTCTCCAGATGTACCCGGTGTTGGGAGTAGATTTCTCTAGCTGCTCCTTCAGTAAAAGAACTGTTGCACACTTCTGCATATTGGAATGCTTTGTGTCAGCTTTGGAACTTTCTAACGTCATAAACTGAAATCTCGATAAGCTTCCAGGTAACATCACGATAAATGATCTTGATTTGATCCTCTCCTGCTACAATGATTAAATAATGTTTGGAATTGTATTGTTTAACTCTTTTTGGTTGCAAAAGATGGACCTTCAACTCCACTAGCTTAAGAAAAATGGTTATTGTTGTTTCACATGGCTAGGCTGTGCTAGCTTCAGAAATGACTGGATCTAAGCTCTCATTGAGGACTTCATGTCCCTTTTTTCACTTGCTCTCATTTTTTTCTTTTTTAAAATGAGTGTTGGCATTTTTCCTACAGTAGAGTGGTTCTTGCCTACTGAATGGGGAAGATAGCAAACTTCAGCTCCCCCAGTTTGCATACTTTCAACTTTCTGACCTAAAGGTGAAAGAATTTTCCACACTAGCCCCAGGTAGAACAATTTAATGAAATTTATGATTGTTCTTGCAAGTCGATGTCCATCTTTCAACCAATCATTCTAGCTAGAGGGTTGTTGCCTGTTTATTGGTTATCCTAGGTTATCTGCTTATCCCTGTGGGGGAATTAAAAGTTTAACTACCACAGTTACGACCTGGTTTCCTAGCACACACACAAAAGCACACAGACATATCCACCATGCAATACCACACTCCCTTTCTTCTTGTTTACTAAAAAAGTCATTATCAATAAAGCCCACTCCTCACATATTACATCTAACCCATGAGCAACTAGAAACACATTCATGCCCCACTCAAAGTAAGGTAACCTTGTATTGTTTTCACTTTCATGTATAAGTTCTCAAGATGATGTGCATCTCTTTCTGTCAGGTCTGGGTGTGCAAATTATAGTAAATTGAAAACATATCTTCCACTTACACTCTTGGGTAGTATATAGTACTATAAGATCTTCATTACAAGAAGAGGGAAAAGAGAAAGCAGCTCTTGTCATACTATCAAGTAGGGTTAGAATTGGTTAATATAAGAGGAACCCTACTAAACTCCAAAAAGTCACATTGGTTTAATATAGTTATTTCTCTCGCATGTAAAAGAAGTACTGAGATGAGTTGTTGGCTACAAGGTTACAGTTATGGCTGTTTCCATTTGTGATAGGTACCTAAGCACCTGTCTTTCCACTCTTCCATCTTAGTGTATGGTTTTTATTTTCAAAGTTACCTCATAACCCAGTATGGCTCCTGGAGTTGGCACTACCATATCTATGTTTCAGGCAAGAAGCAGAAGATAAAGGCAGCTGAGTCATCTCTTTTTGAAGAGCCTTCTTAAAATTCCTGCACAACCCTTCTGCATACATCACATTGATCAGAACCTAGTTACATGGTCATACCAAACCGTAAGTGAGGCCTGTTCAGAATTTTATTTATTTTGATATGATCTCATGATTTTTTCATAAAGAAATTATGCCTTTTATAGTAAGTTTATTCCTAAGTATCTTACTTCTGAGGATGGTATATATTTTCCTGTTTCAATTTTAGGTCTTTATCACTAAAATGGAGAAACACTAATAATTTAAAAAATTTATCTTGTATACAGCTCCACAGTATATTACTAATTTTAGTAGTCGTTACTGGCTTGTATTGTGTTTTATAGATTTACAATCACAAAATATGTAGCTTTATCTCATCTTTTTTTGTACATTTCAGTTAAGTGCTTTTATTTATCATTAAAATTACTATAATCACAAAGACAATAATAATGGAAATAATTGGAATTTCTGACTATTTCTAGTTAGTGTTTTGACATTTAGGATAACATTTGTTATTGATTTTTGGTAAAGGATCTTTGTTACATTTACAACACAATATTTATCTTTAATTTTACATGGGATTTTATTAGAAATATTTTGCTAAATTTTATCAACTGCCTCTTTATCATCTATTAATATGATCATGCTTTTAAAAATTTCTTGATATTTTGATGGTTTTGAAATATCAATGGATTTTCTGGTACTCAGCTATTATTTTATTTTTGGAATAAACCACTTGCTCCTGTAGTACATTCTTTTGATGTGTTGCTAGATTCCATTTGCTAATATTATTTAGAATTTTTTGATCTATATGTATGCATGAGAAGACAGGATTTTGAAATATCTTTATTATTTTTAATAGCTAGCTATTGAAGTATTGCTGGCTCCATGAATCGAAATGGGGGAGATTTCCAACTTTTTTCAACAGTCTGGAATAATTTAATCTGTTCTTTGTAGTTAGACAAAGCACAGGTGGAAGCTCACATAGGCAAGTGACATTTATTAATGTGAGAGAAATGTTTCTTGTTTTAAGCTGCTAAATTCTGGGGGTAATTCTTTATGCAGCAGTATAGAACCAATATAAAATAAAATTGTGCTTATGTAATTATAAAAATGTCGCTTTTGTGGAAGCTGGAGGAAACCTCTAACTTCTGGTTTATCTCCTATTCTTGCTTGAGGCTAGGGAATATTCAGCCTATAGATCAAAATTCAGCCTATAGAACATAGGTTCTTGGTCTATTGGTCTATTGGGTTTCAGAAAGAACGAAATATTCAAATAGGGCTTATGTAAACTGCCCTACCTGCCATCCACATAAGCCAAAGTCCATGTTCCTCTGAGACTCTGCCACTTTCTGGCCTTTGCTGCTGGGCTCCACGAAGCTGCTTCCCAGTTACTTGTTCAGCTTCCTAGGAGGAAAGCCTCATACAAGCCACAATAGTTTTCTCAGTATGTAATTCCTTAAAAATCACAGTCTCACTTGTATCCAGCAGCCTAAGGTGTTTTGATGCAGGAGAGATCAATTAATTGCTATCAGGAACTGTGAGCTGTGTTGCCCATACCTTCCTAGCATCTCTCATCACATA
The DNA here is from genome assembly GCF_000243295.1 of Trichechus manatus latirostris. Classification (NCBI taxonomy): domain Eukaryota; kingdom Metazoa; phylum Chordata; class Mammalia; order Sirenia; family Trichechidae; genus Trichechus; species Trichechus manatus. The sequence goes on from NW_004444318.1 coordinate 367,514, forward strand.
ATTTTCTAACACACTTCCTAAGACTCTACCCTTAGGTTTCCATAAACTCTCTGGCTCTCTTTTCTCTTTTTACTCTTCTGAAATTTGGGGGATAATCACACACTCCAATCTTCTTTTATAGTAAAATCTTGCATGGAAAATTTTCCATATGTAAAATGCCTGTAAGCAAAACCACTATGAGGAGTTTAAAAGAACAAATGAGCCTTTCATATAACAGGACACATTCTTCTAAAAAGGTAGTTATAATTCTAACATGGTAATTTTTTGTGGGTAAACACGTCCTACTCCAAGAAGATTATTTCATCTTCTTCTCAAACTACAGGAAAAGATATTATTTCTGTCATTTTATGAACATGAAAACTAAGGGCCAGGAAACTTAAATAATTTTAAAAGATTATCTTGATAGAAAATAATCAAGCCTGGATTCAGGCCTAAGTCTGTGTGATATGAATGCTGTCTTTATTGTTTCACTTATGTTTCATCCATCTTTTCTCAAACAGATAGATTCTCACTGAAAGAAGATGCAATGGGCAAGAACAGAGCTGTATATTTCCTTAGTGCTTTGTATCTTAGAAGAGCATAGGCATTTAATGTTTGTTGGGTTGAATGATTGAGAAGAGATGCCTGAGAAAACTTATAGAGCAAGAAGGCCTTTATGTCAGCTTTCGTTTATACTCGAGTATAGTATTGGTTACATGCTTAAAAAAAGATGGAAAACCTCATTCTTTGCCCGATATCCTCTTGCAAGCATGCCCATTAAAAGAGGTGAAAGCATCTGAGGACGCCCCACATACAAGTCACATTTTTAGCTATGCTTTGACATTCTAATTGTAAACACAATCCAGAAACTTTTGCCCTTTCTCAGAGTGTTCCACACTTCTGTATGCTTCAGAAAAGTATTTCTCTTGTTTTCATGCTCCCCAGTGTTGATCAAGGATCACAGTGTGGCGTCTTACCCTAAATATTACTTGTAGCCATATTCAATCTAGTGCTCACCTGCTATGGTTATTCAGGGAAAATTGTGAGATAGTCACTTCCCAGAGTTTTAGCTGAGAAGCAAGGCACAGTCATCTTCTGATTTCTGATTTCCAAATATACCGAGACCCCTTATTATGCCCCTAAACTTTGGAGCTTCCTTCAAGATGGGTCATTGCAGTGCAGTGAATTACTTAATATGGTCTTTCTAGTTAGAGTTTTTATAACTCCCACCAAATGACTTTGTGGGGCTATGCAAATGAGGTGCTTGTGGCCCACCAAGGGGATTGGATAGCTTACTAATAATGTAAATAAAGTGCATGGCATACTTGTGGGGATGGGACTATATAAATAAAGTGTATGTAGCCCTAATGAGGGGATTGGTCAGTTTTGCCACCCTGTTAGGCTTAAAATGAGCCATCCCAGAGGTAGGAAGAGAGGATCTTACCACCACCAAGGAAGAAGAGCCAGGAGTGGTGCACGTCCTTTGAACCCAAGATCCCTGTGCTGAGACCCTCCTAGATCCAGGAGACAGAGAGAGAGAACTGTAACATGGAAGACAGTGAGAGACAGCGGTATGAGACAGCAGGTACCAGGAGACCGGGGCAAGAAGGCTTCCCAGACAACAAAATGCTAAAACTGAGCACCTTCATGCACAAGGCTTACTGGCTGAGTCGGGTGCCTCTGGGCATTTATTAACAGAGTTAAAAGAGCTTTGTAACACTTGCATGAGCAGGGCAAAGGCTGGGCCAAGGGGCCAAGAGGCCGAAGGGCCAGAGAGAGGTGTGCCTATGGGCAGCGCTGAGAAGAGGCTGTCCTGATTGAGGAACTGTCCCCTGAGTGTTCCTGAAGCTGAATTGTAACCTGTTACTTCACCAATAAACCACATAGTCATAAGTATTGTCTGTGAGTTCTGTGTGGCCATTGCAACGATTATCAAACGAGGAGAGTAGTAGGGAGTTACGGTTGGTGTCAGAAATGGTAAAAAGATTGGAAAGAGGAGAAATGTCTGACCTCCACCTCATAGGAATCAGCCTTGGGCTGTTTATCTTGATTCTCCTTCCCCATTGTGAAGTTAGAGGAGGTCAGACACCTCTGCCACGCCATTTTTACAATCACATAAAACATGTGACCCCTTTTCAGACTCTCACAACTGTCTCGATATATCTGTTTTCTGATTCCCTTCTCTTTTTTCAGCCCAGAGAATTCTGTTTTTTTCTGAAGTGAGGAAACAACAACAACAAAAACAAAAAAGCTCTTGCATCATCAGGAATTCTTCATAAATCTTTTTTGAGGGATGGCATAAATTATAGCTTTTGTTACCCCAAAGCCAAAACTTGAAGATATAAAATCACTTTATTTCAGTCTATTTTCTTCTGTCAGTACTTTAAATCATAATCATATTTTGCATTTATGCTATAATGATTATATGTTGAAGGCATAGAGTCTAGAACACTCTCATTTATGCATGATTTGAATTAAGGGATAACTAGATATTCAGAGGAAAAAAAGAATCTGGGCAATATGGCAAAATGTTGCCTTCACACTTTCTTCCCCCCAATTTTTTACATATATAATTCAGTGAAGTTGATTATAATCTTCACACTATGCAACCATTGTCACTATCCTTTTCTGACTTATTCTACCATCACTAACATAGTCTTGACATTTTTGATCACCTCTGTGGAACTGGGAATGAATCATAGTCCAAATTAGACAAAGTTGAAATACTTCCCTACTGCCCAACTCACGAAACACAAAGTATATTTTTAACTATGGTCTCACTAAGCTTGGCAAGATGAACATACACACAAAAATACAAGTCTTTAAAAAGATGGACACAATAAGACCATACGGACACATGTTGTTAGGTGATTTTGACTCTTAGTGACCCCATGTGACAGAGTAGAACTTCCCCATAGGGTTTTCTAGGCTGTGATATTTATGGAAGCAGATTGACAGGTCTTTCTCCTGTTAAGCAGCTAGGTGGGTTGGAACTGCCAACCTTTTGCTTAGTAGTGTAACGCTTAACTGTTGCACCACCAGGCTTCCTTATATAGACACATGGTAGATGCTAAATAAATATTTATTTGCTTAACGAATGAATAAATGAATTGATAAATGATTGTGGTATTTCAGACTATTTTTCCTTTTTCTCGTGGCTATTTTACCTACTTAGTTCCTTATTGTCCCTCTTCTTTTAAGGCTGGCTAAGGTCCCTGGTGGCGCAGTGGTTAAAGAGTTTGACTGCTAACTGGAAGGTCAGCAGTTAAAATTCCCCGGCTGCTCCTTGGAAACCCTATGGGGGTACTTCTACTCTGTCCTACAGGGTCACATTTACCCTAGACCAAAGATAAGAAGGCAAGGGAGGAGCAGGGAAGCTAGATTAATAGAAACAGAACAACCAAAATGGAAATAACGAGAATGGTGGTATATTGTGAAGAATGTAACAAATGAACGATACGTATAGAAATTGTTAAATGAGAACCTAATTTTTAGGAGACTGGGAAATTGTATGTTTTTGATATGCTGTAGGGTATACAAACCCTAAGGGAACTGAGACAACTTTATTCCCAGAATATGAGTAATAGAATTGAAGTGGAAGCTTTTGCTCTTTCTGACTGTGTTTGTGTATATGGTTTCTGTTTGAGTTTTTGAGTTGATGAGTTGTTCTTTAGTACTCTCTTTAAGGATTACATTCTCTGAGAAGTTTCACTGATCTGTTTTCTCTGCTATTCCCCCACTGCCCCAGTTGGCTTTCCTCTTCTCCTCTGGATTGCATGTTCCTCCAATGATTTCATGGTACACATGGGGTACTTTTACAAGCTGAGTTGCCTCTGCAACTTAGGAGAGCAGATGACTGGTGGCAGCTAAAAAAAAATGTACCCTGTCTAGTTTCATGATTCTAATAGTGAAAGTACTTTTTCATGCTCTCAACTGTTTGATATAATTTTCATTCTAGGGCAAAATAAAATTGTAAAGTAATGTGTCACCAAAACTAATAACATGATATTAACACTTTCTATTTTTCCTTTCCCCCGTGCGTCTGTCAGTTTGCTGTACTGTGGGGGCTTGTGTGTTGCTATGATGCTGGAAGTTATGCCACCAGTATTCAAATACCAGCAGGGTCACCCATGGCAGACAGGTTTCAGCTGAGTTTCCAGACTAAGACAGACTAGGAA
>NW_004444318.1:372890-379452 GCF_000243295.1 Trichechus manatus latirostris
AAGTATTAAAATGACATGTGCAAAGACCTGGAGATAGAAAACCAAAAGGGAAGAACATGCTTGGCATTTCTCAAGCTGAAAGAACTGAGGAAAAAATTCAGGCCTCGAGTTGCAATATTGGAGGATTCTAAGGGGAAAATACTAAATGAAGAAGATACTAAATACTAAAATCAAAAGAAGATAGAAGGAATACAGAGAGTCAGTATACAAAAAAGAATTGGTTGAAGTTCAGCCATTTCAGGAGGTAGCATATGATCAGGAACTGATGGTACTGAAGGAAGAAGTCCAAACTGCACTGAGAAGTAAATTCTGAAATAGGAAATTAGAAAAAGACAAAAGTCAGCGAGGTTCAGCCAAAGAGAGAGAGGGGGGAAGAAAGAAAAGAAGATCATCAAAAGATGTGTATGGCATTTACCATGAAATATTGGAATTTGGTAATAGGAACAATTTTTTTTTCTTGAAGCTACTTTTTCTTCTTTTCTCTAAACTTGGTGAAGGACTTAGATTTTCTGAGATTCCCTGAGCATGTTTATTGCAAGATACAAAGGCAAAAATAGATTATGTGTATGAGGAAAGGAGAAATTTTTCAGTTCAGCAAGGTAAGTAGTCCTTTCCATTCATTGTAATGCAAATAGGGTGCCTCTTCCACCAAGTGCTCATTTTCTTTGTTCTTCAGAGCCAGGCGAAGCTCTTTAACTTTATTTAATCTGGGCTGAGTCTCTTTGGTCTGTACTCCTTTGGGAAAGATAAACAAATTCATTGGGGAGACGATAAGGGCACTAACAACAGCTTATCCCCTTCACTACTTATGTAAATTTGTGTCACTACCTAAATATATCCAATGGGATAATCATAATGGGAAATGAAAGAATTGAAAACTAAGATTGAATGATCTCCCAAGCAAAAGTGCCAGTAATAATGAAAAGAGAAGAGACATGGGAGGCACAATCTGAACAGAGGTAAGGAGAGGGAAGCAGAACCCCACTGTCATCCCCTCTGCTCACCTATTCTGATGTAAAAGAAATATAATTTAAACAGAGACTCCTTACCAGCTAAGCACTTAATTCAGGGTTTGAAGGTGAAGAGTGTGTTTGATATGTTCCAGGAGTAGAAAGAAGGCCTGTTTACTGGGGAAGAGTGAGCAAAGATTAAGAGAATTTGTGGCACGCCCAGATCAGTGGTTTCTACACCTCATACTCATCCTTGAGACAGGACACATATTGGTGTCCACCTTGTACCCCTCTCTTGCAACACTTACTGACCCAGTCTTTCTTGCTCTACACTAGGTACTCCATCTGTGGATTTGGAATGCTTTTACCAATGTGGAATCTCATCCAAGCAACAATTTATTTTATAGTTTAGCTCTCCAGAGAATTGTAACTTAAAACAAAGAGTTTCTTTCTAACAGGTCTATGCATTCTGTGTTCTTTTTATATTCTTGGTCTTTTAACAAACTAAAGATAATTTGTGGTGACAAGGATATATAATATTAGGATGCAAAATGATTATGTATACTGTATTTAGACAAAGGAGTCAGACAACTGTGTCTGTTTTAGAGTTCCCCGATTGTGCTTTTTCATTTAGAGATATTTAACATCTAATAAAGCTGTAGAGTAAGATGTTTGAGAGCATGGATTTAGCAATGAGGCTTACTAGCTGTGTGACTTTAGGCAAGTTGTTTAATGACTTCAATTTCCCCATCTATAGAACAGGGAGAATAATAGAACCCTCCTCAAAGGGTTGTGGGGAGGGTTGTAGGTGTTAATATATAAGAAGCACCTAAAATATCATATTAAAGGGCAGAGCAAGGTGGCGAAGGGAATAGATGGTCCCATCTACTCCCCCAGAAACTAACTCACTGAACAACAAATAACAACAAGCACAGGATGAGATCTCAGAACTCCAGACAACATCTGAGGAATCTGAGAATCAGGGTAAGCCCAGAAGTAGGGGTGGGGAGGAACGTGGTCGCATAGAAACTGAGAGCTCCTACCCGCTAGCATCGGGAGCATGTGTTCATTGCAGTCATTTTGGGATGGAACTGGTTTACACCCCAAGCAGGGAATAAGACAGGGAGCTTATCTGAGGAAACATTATCCAGATTTTTTTCTAAGGCAGCACAAATTGGCCATGGGAGTTTGTGGGCCATACAAGCAAGATGGGGTGAAGGAAGACCTTAACACTGCATGAGAGTAATGTTGAACCTTGCTGAGGCCTGATATGAATGGGCACTAGGACTGGGAAGAGCTCCAGGGACAACAGGGTGAGAGGAACTGTCTAGACTAACAGGTAAGCAGGGGGAAGCCCCCAGCAGGACAATGTGGGTAATGGGTATGCCAGTGCAGGGATGCCGGTAAGGGAAAGACTAAAAAAATTTCTCACAGTCACCCCAGTAAAGTCGATCCTCACTGTGCACACCAGCTGAGGCGTACAGTGAAACGCCCCTTCCTGTGCATGCGTATTGAATCCCCGAGATCAAGCATACAGATGTCTTGAATCAATCTTGGAGGGAGTGGTGTGCTGCATCTTTCTCCTACAGAGTGGCTGGGTGTGGGCCCTGGCCTTTCGGTTGGCAACTAGACAGCTGGAATCCCCCACTAGGACACACAACAAGAAAAATTCTCCACAATAAACACAATAAAAAATTTAAAGAAAAAATAACAAAATGGCTCAAGTGCAATAAAAACTAGTAAAAAACACAAAGGCACAAAAGAAGAAGGAATACTCAAAAGCAAAACATGAAGAAGAGAAAATCTCTCCTATGGAAGCAGAATAATGCAAAGAATTGATAATTTTCAGACTATGGTGCTAAATATGTTTAAAGAAAGCAAAAAACACACAGAAAGCAAGCTAGCAGAGTTCAGGAAGCAAATGGAAGAACAAAATGAGAGATTCAACAGGGAATTTGAGAACATTAAAAAAAGAGAGAGAGAACTACTTCAACTGAATGACAAAACATCTGAATTAGAAAATGCAAGAGAAACACTCGACAATAGAGTTGAACAGGCAGAAGATAGAATATTTGAATTAGAAGGCAAAATAACTGAACTTATCAAGTAAGTTTCAAGAGAAACAAGAGAAAAGAGCAAAAAGTGAACAAACCTAAAAAGAAATGTGGGACTCAATTAAGAAATCTAACATTAGAATCACTGGAATCCCAGAGCACTACGGCAGCAATAAAAACATAGAAACAATTTCCCAAGAAATAACCAGAGAGAATTTTCCAGACCTGAGCACAGAACCAAGCCTGGAAAAACAGGACACTACACAATCTCCCATCATAAGAGACACAAAAAGATCAACTCTGCAATATATCCTAATAAAATTCTTGAAAACCAAAGACAAGGAGAGAGTTTTGAAAGCAGCAAGAGAAAAATGCAATTTAACATACCAAAGGTCTTTCATAAGAATCAGTGTAGATTTCTCCCTAGAAACTCTAGAGGCTGAAAGACGATGGAGCAGTGTATATAAAATACTGAACCAAAACAATTGCCACCCAAGAATGCTGAATCCAGCAAAACTGTCATTCAAAAATGAGGTAATGAAGACATTCCCAAATAAACAGAAGCTCTGGGAATTTGCCACTGCCAGACAAGTTTTGCAAGTATTACTCAAGGGAGTTCTTCAAATGGAAAGCAAGAACATTAATAAGTAAGTACAAACTAAAGCTATTGAATATAGGTTGCATATTGATGTTAATGGAGACACACTGACAGAAATGGGGAAGGTAGGAACATATCAGGAATAGATTTATTATGTTAAGATTGTATGTTAATGGTTATTCAAATGCTAGATGCTGTTGTAATTGTAAATCATGTAATGTAACATATGTGGTAAGCACTAAGAAATAACTAAGAAGAAGCACCCAGGAGAAAAGAAGCAAGTTAACAAAAAGGTTCATCAAAAGAAAGCATGCATATACAAACAAAAAACAGAAAAATCAGTATAAAAAAACCAAGAAGATATGAAACACTCTAAAAGCAAATAACAAAATGAGTGAGGTAGAAAATTAGTTTTCAGTAATAACCATAAATGTAAATGACCTAAATGCTCTATGCAAAAGGCAGAGAGAGGCAGATAGATTAAAAAAAATGAGGCATCCTTTTGCTGTCTATGAGAAACCCACCTTAGACAAGAGGACATAAACCGACTGAAAATAAAAGGATGGAGAAAAATATTCCATGTAACCAGTAAACAAAAAAGATCAGGGGTGGCCGTACTGGTATCAAATAAAACAGACTTTACATCAAAATCTGTTATAAGAGATAAAGAAGGGCTTTACATAACAATAAAAGGGTCAATTCAACAAGAAGACATAACAATTATAAATATATAGGCACCTAACAGCAATGCACAAAAATACATGAAAAAATTCTGATTACTTTGAAAGGAGAAACTGACAACTCCACAATAATAGTAGGGGACTCGAACACATTGCTTTAAATTTAGACAGAACATTTAAAAAGGAATTCACTAAAGACATTGAGAACTTAAATAAAACCATAAGCCAATCGGACCTAACAGGTATATATAGAACGCTCCACCCAACATCAGAACAATACATATTTTTCTCCAGTTCACATAGATTGTTTTCCAGAATAGACCATATTCTAGGTCACATAACAAGTCTCAACAAATTTAAAAAGATTGAAATCATGCAAAGTATCTTCTCAGACCATAGCAGAATGAAACTAGAAATCAACAACAGGTTGAATAAGGAAAAAAAAATCACATGGAAACTAAATAATACACTACTAAAAATTGTTGGGTCATATAAGAAATCAAAAGTGAAATTAAAAAATTCCTAGAATCAACTGAAAATGAAAACACAACAAAAACCTTTGGGGCACAACAAAAGCAGTACTTAGAGGGAAATTTGCAGCAATAAATGCCTACATCAAAAAAAGGAGAAAGATCCAAAATCACTAACCTAGACTGACAACTTGAACAAATAGAAAAGGAAGAGCAAAAGAAGCCAAAAGCAACCAGAAAAAAAAAAAAAAAAAATCAAGGCAGAAATAAATGAATTAGAGAATTGAAAAACAATGGAAAGAATTAACAAAACCAGAAGTTGGTTCTTTGAAAGGATCAACAAAATAGACAAATTACCGGCTAGACGGACAGAAGAAAAAATCCAGAAGAGGCAAATAGCCAAATTAGGAAATGAAATTGGTGACATTGCAACTGATCCATCAGAAATAAAGAAGATCATAACTGATTACTGTGAAAAATTATACTCCAACAAATGTATAATTGGACAAATTCTTAGAAACACACTACCTACCCAAATTAACACAGAGAGGTAGAAAATTTAAACAGATCCATCATAAAAGAAGAAATTGAAGATGCCATAAAAAAAACTACCACCACCACCAAAACAAACCCCAGGACCAGATGGCTATGCTGGAGAATTCTACCAAATGTTCAGAGAAGAGTTGACACCAATCCTACTCAATCTCTTCAAAAACACAGAAGAGGAAGGAATACTATTGAACTCCTTCTATGAAGCCAGCATAATTCTGATACCAAAACCAGGCAAAAACATCACAAAAAAAGAAAATTACAGATCAACGTCTCTTACGAACATGGCTGCAAAAATTTTCAACAAAATTGTAGCCAACAGACCACAGCAACATATCAAAAAAAATCATACACCATGATCAAATGGGATTCATACCAGGATTACAAAGGTGGTGCAACATCAGAAAATCAATCAATGTAATCCACCACATAAATAAAACAAAGGAAAAGAACCACATGGTCATATCAAACAATGCAGAAAAGGCATTCAATAAAATTCAACACCCTTTCCTGATAAAAACTCTATGCAAAATAGGAATAGAAGGGAAATTCCTCAACATAATTAAGGGCATTTATGAAAAACCAACAGCCAACATCAAACTCAATGGAGAAAGGCTGAGAATCTTCCCTCTGAGAACGAGAATGAGACAAGTCCTAGCCAGTACAATAAGACAAGAAAGAGAAATAAAAGGTATCCAAATTGGAAAAGAAGAAGCAAAATTATCACTGTTTGCAGATGACATGATCCTATAGACAGAAGGCCCTGCCAGTCTATTTCTGAAAAAATTAGCCAGTAAAAACTTTATGAATAGTAGTGTATCAGGAGGGACCAGTCCCTGGAGAACGACATCATACTTGGTAAAGTATAGGGTCAGCGAAAAAAAGAAGACCCTCAACAAGATAGATTGACACAGTGACTGCAAAAATGGGCTCAAGCATAACAACAATTGTGAGGATGGTGCAGGGTCTGGCATTGTTTTGTTCTGTTGTACATAGGGTTGCTATGAATTGGAACCAACCTGACGGCACCTAACAACAAAGATTCCACAAGAAAACTGCTGGAACTAAGAGAAGAATTTAGCAATGTCGCAGGATACAGGATCAACACACAGAAATCAGTTGGGTTTCTCTATGCTAACAAAGAACACTCCAAAAAAACAAATCAAGAAAACAATACCATTTACAATAGCCCCCAAATCAATAAAATACCAAAAGATTAACCTAACTTGTTAGGTGCCATGGAGTTGGTTCTGATTCATAG
>NW_004444318.1:380184-382178 GCF_000243295.1 Trichechus manatus latirostris
TGAGAATTATAAAATACTGCTACAAGAGATTAAAAGAGACTTACAAAAATGGAAAGACATCCCGTGCTCATAGACAGGAAGGCTTAATGTAGTGAAAAATGTCAGTACTACCTAAAGCGATCTACAGATTCAATGCAACCCTGATATAAACCCTAACAACATTCATTACTGAAATGGAAAAACTAATGACCAACTTCATATAGAAAAGAAAGAAACCCTGAATAGCCAAAGCATTACTGAAGAAAAAGAACAAAGCAGGAGGCCTCACACTCCCTGATATCAAAACATACGATACAGCCACTCTAATCAAAAAAGCCTGGTTCAATGATAGATACATAGACCACTGGAATAGAATTGAGAACCCAGAACGAAACTCAAACATCTATGTACAACTGATTTTTGACAAGGGGTCCAAGTCCATCCAGTGGGGCAGAGATAGTCTCTTTAATAAATGGTGCTAACAAAACTGGATAGTCACATGCAGAAAATTGAAACAGGACCCATACCTCACACCAAACACAAAAACTTACTCAAAATGAGTCAAAGACCTAAACATCAAACCTACAACCATAAAATTCCTGGAATAAAACATAGGGAGAAAACTATGGGACTTAATCTTCTGTAAAAATAGGATAACAAGCATTAAAACAAATGCACGAATAGAAGAAGACAAAATTGATAAATGGGATCTCATAAAAATTGTAAGCATCTGTTCATCAAAAGACATTATCAGAAGAGTAAAAAGAGAACTTACATACTGGGAAAAACACATCAGACAAGGGTCTAATCTCCAAAATTTATAGAAAACTTCAACAACTCAATGAGAAAAAGACAAACAACCCAATTATAAAACAGGCAAAGAATATGAACAGAACCTTCACCAAAGACAACATCCAAGCAGCAAACAAACACATGAAAAGATGCTCAAGACCATTAGCCATTAGAGAGATGCAAGTCAAAACAATGAGATACCATCTTACTCTTATTAAAACGGCACTGATTAAAAAAAACAGAAAATAACAAACGTTGGTGAGGGTGTGGGGAGATTGGAACTCTTATTTATTGCTGGTGGGACAGTAAAATGGTATAATCACTATAGGAAATGGTTTGGTGCATCCTCAAAAAACTGGAAATAGAACTACCTTACGATCCAGCGATCCCAGTCCTAGGAATATACCCTAGAAACCTAAAACTACTGGACACTGGAATAGGCTACATAAGCTCATTTACCACCATTGCTTCCCACCATTACTAGCCCCCACTTTTCCCCATGATATTTTCTTTTTTGGTATTTTTTCTCCCTCCTCCTTTTACAGTAAGATTAACTAAAGTTTATCCTTGGAGGGTGGCAGAACAAATTGATAACCCTCAAAGACTAGGATTAACTCATCTGCAACATGGCAATCATGACTAACAGTGCCAGATAACCCTCAAGGATTGCCAGTAAGAAGTTGGATCATCTGAGAAGTGAGAAATGTGACCACCGTGAAGAGAAACTATAATCCTGTCCATATAAAACTTATAGCAAGTCTCCAGTTGGAAAGACAGGTTTTTTGGAAGAGCTCATTCCCCTCTGTCTCCTGTATATCAATATACAATAAAACCCTCTTGCTGCTCACCTCACCCCTGTCTCAGTATTGGCTTTTGTGGCAGGCGGTGCAAATTCACGATTTGCAGTAACAACACGACCAGATATATGTGCTCCTATGTTCATTGCACCTTTATAAACAGTAGCAAAACAATGGAAACAACCAAAGTGCTCATCAATGGATGAATGGATAAGCAAACTGGGGTACATACACACAATGGAATACTATGCAACCATAAAGAACAATGATGAGTCTGCAAAACATATTATAATGCTAGAGGGCATAACGCTAAGTGAAATAAGTCAAGCATTTAAGGACAAATATTGTATGATCCCTCTTTTATAAGAAGACAAGAACAGATAAATATAAATACAGAGAGACCAATGGTCATTGGTGGTTAACAGG
>NW_004444318.1:383912-385429 GCF_000243295.1 Trichechus manatus latirostris
AATGCCTACATAAAGTCTTTGAACATGGACTCTGTCTCATATATTTATTCCCTTTCAGGTTTTCAACAGAAATTGATACTATACACAATAACAAAAAAATGGAAATAACTGAAGTGCTCATTAGCTGATGAATAGGTAACCAAAATGTTGTACATGTATACAATGAAATACTATGCAAACATGAAGAACAATAACGAGTCCATGAGATATATTATGACATGGATGGACTTGGAGGGCATAATACTGAGTGAAATAAGTCAAGGACGTAAGGGCAAATATTGCATAATCCCTCTTTTGTAAGGAGACAAGAATAGACATATATAAAGAGACCAATGTTCGATGGTTAATACAGAGGTCCCCAGGCTGCAGAAAATTCCACTGCAGCTTGCATCAGAATTCCAGCCCCATGGCTTGCTGGCCTCACCGTTTTTGCATTAAAATTGCAGTTTCTTTGCTTGGCCTGCCCTGGGAAAATCTTGGCATCTGTGTAGTATGATTAAGAATGTTGCTGATGTAACTTGTATGATCTCCCTACTTGGAAACCCCTTAAAAATAACTTTTTTTCGTCCCCTTTGGGAGCAGTCTTGCTGGCAACAGTCCTGATTACTTCCTTTCCTTGTGCAACGAAATAAAAGCACCCGGTGGTACAGTGGTTAAGTGGTATGGCTGCTAACCAAAAGTTCGAATCCACCAGCTGCTCCTTGGAAACCCTATGGGGCAGTTCTACTCTGTCCTATAGGGTCGCTATGAGCTGGAATCAACTCGACTGCAACGGGTTTGGTTTGGGTTTGGTTTACACTCTCCCACCTTGGTCTCCCGTTTATTGGCTGATACAAGTCACGTTGAGCAAAACCTGGGGTTTCCACCTGGTAACATGGTGATTACAGACGAAGGAGGGGAGGGAGGGGGACGCATCCTCTAGATCGTAAATACTTGTTATTTCTGGTGATGGGAAAAGCGGCCCTGAATGTGGGTGTAGTGAGCACAGTATCACCAAAGTAAATGATGCTGCTGAGAAGTGCTCACAAGAAAAGGATGCCTGTACCAAAGAATTTGGCATATATAAGAGGGCAATGAATCCAATAGAAAAACAGAAAACAAGTCTAGGATCACATAAGGATGGGTATAGGCATATGTGTAGGTATAGGTGTACACATACGTGAGAACAGACAGAACTATATGTACGTGAAATACAGATATGTGTAGGCAGGCACATACATTCTTTGAAGACACAACTACAGATACTCCTCAGATATAACCAAACACCTTCTGGGATAGATTTTCTGGGTTCAAAGGCCTAAAACCATAGCCTCACAGGACAACTCAGTCCATTGGCATAATATAGCTCACAAACTTCATGTTCTGCATCCTAGTGAAGTGAGTAGCATCTGGGATCTTCAAAGTTTGGGAATGGCCATCTGAGAAACAACTATAAATCTCTAATTGTCAGGAGCAAAAGAGTAAGAAGGTTGCCTAAATCACAGAGAAGAACAAGTCTACAAGGCTGATAGCTACAC
>NW_004444318.1:386473-388929 GCF_000243295.1 Trichechus manatus latirostris
AAATCATCATTCAGAGTTATTTCTATGCTTGGAAAGCTTCTTTTGCCTTTGGCACTTGCAGTTTTCTTATTTAAGTTGTGTAGCTTATTGTCAGGTAGAGTGATTAGATTTTGTCAAGTTCTTAGTATATTCTGTCGTCGGATAATGTTAAAATTGTTTTGCGTGAACAGTGTAGTAATCTCCCAGAATCTTTGTATAGTCCACCTGTTTGAACTCTTGTGCAAGAAGAACAAGTTCTATTTTCCCCTGCTAACCATCTCCTGAGCCTTGTTAAGTTAGAGAGAGGCAGGGATGAGTTAGCAGAAAATTGATAACACTTTAACCTAATATAATTAACTAAATGTCTATTGAACAGATTCTCATGTAGGAATATATTCAATATTAATTGCATGAAGCTTTCTATAGTCTCACAAGTATGGTTGTTAGGTTTTTAAAAATAGGATATTAAAAATGAAATACATCAAAGATTTCATTTTAGAAAATAAAAATGAAAATCTTTTTATTTCCCTGAGTATATTAATATTTTAAAATAATTGTTCCTTTTAAACAAAGTTGTACACAGAAATGGTTTAAACATTCAAGTATTTCTATAAGGATTCTTATGAAAAACAGCAGGCCCACTCTCCTCCCCATTTTCTCTTTCCAGACACAGAATCTATTAGATAATCCCATTTTACAGGTGAAATGTGAGGTTTAGAGAAGTTAATTAACACGCCCAGGTTCACATGGGTAGAAGGTGATGGAGGTGGGACAAGAACTCAGATCTCTTTGATCCCAGAGGCTGAACTCTGAGCCACATTGCCTCTCAATTACAGGGTCTGTAATTTCATTGAATGTCCCGAGGGCCCTGTAGACGCAAAATCCCTAAAATGGAAAATGTTTTCTTTCTCCTTAAATTGTTCCTCCATCTGTGCTACTCTCCTTGGTGAGTGGAGTCACTACTCACCTGTTCTCCCAAGTATCTTCTACCCTACTCCTCCTCTCTTCCCATATCCAATTTGTGAAAACACATCAAGCTGTATGTACTCCCTCACATCTCTCTGACCCTCTGTATCTCATCCCAATTCCTGCTTTAGTTCTGGACCCATCTCATCTGGCGTGGGTCACTCTCACAGGTACGTAAACAGCTTTCCCTCGTTCCCACAAAGTTTTCTTTCTAAAATGTAAAACTGCCCATGATACTTCCCTTATTATCAATCTGCACAATGGTTTCCTATTGCAGAATAAAGTCCTAATGTGATGTACAAGGCATCCATTCACCCCTAATCCTCTAGCTTCATCTGTCCCCTTCGCAGTTCACTTTTCCCAAACTACTTTCACCTTTCTCAATTCCCCACACATTTCATGACTCCCAGTCTCGCACACTTTCTAGGACTTGGAAGCCGTTGCCCACATCCATCTGAATCATTCTCACTAGAAAGTTTTCCTAAGCTTTTGTGATTCCAATGTCCTTTAGACATATTTCTGCTGGGCCCGACTTGTTCATGTGTCTACTAGACAGTACCCAGGGCTCCATGTCTTATTCATTTTTTATATCTCCAGAGCTCAGCAGATTGTCAGTCACACAAAAAACCAAACCCGTTGTTGTCGAGTTGATTCTGACTCATAGAAACCCTATAGCCACTGTATAAGACAGAGTAGAATTGCCCCAAAGGGTTTCCAAGGAGCGGCTAGTGGATTCAAACTGCCCACCACACCATTATCCAAGAGAGCTGTGCGGATCCCTTTGGGTTCTGGCTCAAGCTTGTACGGAGGAAGTGGGAAGATAATACCGGAGAGAGGCAGCCTCAGGTCATCAATGGGTGGGGTTTTGGGGCAAGATTATTTCCTCCTGTATGTTGTTGTTGTTAGGGGTCATTAACTCGGTTTTGACTCTTAACGACCCTATGGGACAGAGTAGAACTGCCCCATAGGGTATCCAAGGAGTGGCTGGTGGATTTGAACTGCCGACCTGTTGGTTAGCAGCAGGGCTTTTAATTACTGCGCCACCAGGGCTCCCCTGCTCTATAGCATCCTCAATAATTGGGAGATGAGTCGAAGGAAGACTGGGTTTTCAAGTCAAAACGGGGACACCGTCACGATGCTAGATTAACTATCACAATTCCAGACGGAAAAATTTCAGAAATTTAACAGTCATGAAGAAGCTGGCTTTGTAATGCAGGATTCTAAATTATTGCACTGAGGAAGCGATGTGGCACTTTGACCACAAGATGGCGATCGAGACTGAAATTAAAATTATTATTTTCAACTACCCTTTGGAAGGAATCCCTGTGGAAACCAGACATCTTACAAGGGGCTTGCTTTCCCTACGTAGTCTTCGCTTCTCCTTCCTTTCTTACATTATCTAAAATGGACATGGGGTCATATGGAAATTCAAGGAAGGAAGGAGAGGCAGCGGGAAGCTTTTAGACCAGCCACTGAAGCCTTTCTGCTGTTCCACTTGTCTCTGCTTGTCT